>NC_053026.1:300742914-300941560 GCF_003073215.2 Triticum urartu | reverse complement strand
CCTGATTTGAACAAGTCTCAGGCATGAGAATCAACTACTCTAAAAGTGAACTCATCCCTATCAACATGGATGATCAGGAGTTAGCTGACTTCCTCTCTATTCTAGTCTGTAATAAAGGTAACTTCCCCATTAAGTACCTAGGTATCCCTATCCACTATGATAAACCGAGGAGAGAGGATATCCAACCCCTTCTGGATAAAATCATTAAAAGGATTGCTGGGTGGAGGGGCAAACTTCTCTCTTACAAAGGTAGATTGATCCTCATACAAGCTTGTTTGGCTAGCATTCAAGTGTATCTCCTCTCCTTCTTCAAGTTCCCTAAATGGGCAGTGAACCTCATCAATTCTCAGATGTCTCATTGCTTGTGGAATGATTTTGAGGGAAATAGGAAGCTACACCTTGCTAATTGGGCCCTAGTCTCTATGAAAAAAGATTTTGGAGGCCTAGGCATACCTAACCTCCAAGAAATTAACATCTGTCTTCTATGGTCTTGGATTAAAAGATTCTATGAGGAAGACCTGAAACCCTGGAAGCTTCTTATTACCCATAAATACCTAGGGAATAAACCTAATATTTTTGTCCCTTCCTCCAACCCTAAGACCTCTAGATTCTGGAAAGGATTAAAATCTATTATGCATGCTGTGAAATTTGGCTACAGATGGAACATACGGGATGGGAGCAGAACCAGGTTCTGGGAAGATACTTGGTTTGGCACATCCCCCCTAGCAGTCCAATTTTGGCATATTTACTCTGTCTGCAATGAGCTTAACAAAAGTGTCAATGAAGTTTGGGATGGTCAATGCCTAAAACTCTCTTTTAGAAGGAACTTTACTGATAGTCTCATGGAACAATGGTTCCAGTTGGAGGAAATTGCCAAAAGCATTACCTTTACTACCGAGCCGGATGCCCTGATTTGGCAGCTAGACAATAAGGGGAAGTATTCCTCCAGCTCCCTCTATCATGTTATCAACTTTAGAGGGGTTCAACCCGTGTTTATCCCTTCTGTCTGGAAATTGGGAGTTCTCCCTAAAATTCATGTAATTATCTGGCTTCTCTCCAAAAACAAATTGATGACTAGGGATAACCTTAGGAAGAGACACATCATCAAACCCCTTCATTGTGTTTACGTCTTGGAACAAGAGTCTTGTTCTCACCTATTTTTTGAATGTATAGTTGCTAAACATCTCTGGGCCCACATTGAGCAATATTTCTCTAGTCAGATTGGCTCATCCTTCAAATCTGTAGCCAGATTCTGGATTGCTGCCAAAAAGTGCTCAGTTTTAAACACTGTTAGCTCAGCTGTCCTTTGGTGCCTCTGAAAATATAGAAATGCTATGATTTTCAGTAACACCTCCTGGATTTCCATTCCGCGGGTCTTGAGGTTGATCAGGAACATGGTGAGGAACTGGGCGATTCTCTCCTCCGGATCGGACAAGGACAAGTTGATGAGCTTCGTGGAAACCCTAACAAGATCCCTCCAGAAACCGTTGGCGATAACTTGTGGCTGAACAAGGCTCGACCTGCTCTGGGGCTAGACCCGTGGGCTCATCTCAAGATCTCTGATGAAGATGATGGGCACCTGGCGCCGAAAAAGAGGGACATCCACCATGCTACGCCTTCCAGCCCGGTGTCTCGCTTGCTTACTGGTCACCGCAGGCTGACACGGCCCCTCGGCTGAAGACCATGAAGGCTTCGCTGGACCCTCCTTGTGTCATTTGAGTGCTCTATCCGCTCTGCCTTTGGCACTGCTCAGGTGATTTGTGTTATTCAGAGAACTTGTTCATCCACCCCCCTAGTTTGTAGCTTTTCTACCTTTGCTTTCGAACTGCTCTTTGAGCTCCTATATCAGAATATGTTGTGGTTTCGTTCTCAGCAATGGAACCGGGGAGATGCTCCCTGTTTTTCTTAAAAATATATTTTATATGTTATTATATATTTAACGGATACTTACATATGTAAGAAAACAATATCCCACATCTTATTAACTTATAAAAATAATTTCTTAACAAATAAAATCCTGGATTGTTTTGGCACAAAAATCCTAGTGATTGTGTACAAAAGCTTGGTAAGATTTAAGGATGAATGTAATAATATCACTTATTATTTAAATATATTTATAACAAAATGCTCAGCCCCTTTTTATTTTTTGATAACATTGCTGGCCCAACCCAACATTATAATTAGAATCAGGCCAGCAAAATCGTGTATTTCGAGAAAGTGCAAATGGGCTGTAATTTTTTAGGAAATAAAATAAATGGGCCGCGTGGACGCTACATTATTTGTTCACCCATCCCAGCTAATGGCCGTCTCAAAAAAAGCCCAGCTAATGGCTGTAATTAAAAAAAGATCAAATTGACTGTAAATTCTACCGCGCAAAAAAAGACTGTAAATTCTGAAAAAATGGGTTAAATACGTGCCACATTTTTGGAGGCTGAAATGTGGGCCAATAGGTCGAAGCCAATGCAAGTCGTTGTCAATTTAGTCAACAAATGATTCTGACATGTTAGCCGTTGGATTTACATCCAACGACCGGCATCCATCTTTAATCTCTTGTCTTCTTCCTCCAGCGCCGCTGGGACCACCTCCCGCCTCCTGCTGCTAGCAGCTCTGCTTAGCACGCTTCCCTATGAAGCGCTACTCCATCGTTGGCCAGGCCATCCCTCCACCCCTCCACACCTCCTGTTCTTCTCCACCGACTGCCGAACCACGCCGCACTAGAACCAGTTCACCCTCGTACACCTCTCTGTCTGTGACTCTACTCCGGCGTCTTCCCATCTCCGGCTCGTTGCTCTCTGGGGCCTCGCCGTCGTCCACCACCTTGGATGCGCTCGGCGCGGCGTGGTCAACGTGGTCAACGAACGACATCATCGGAAGTAGACTGTGCGTGGAGAGGCTGACAGCTGGGTCCATGGCCGCACACAAGGAAATGCCTCCTTATTACGCGCAAAATAATGATTCCTCCACCTGACATCTGGGACCCACCGGAAGGGCCTCTGTATTTCGTGAAATAAAGTTCCCCCCGCTGACATGTCGGACCCACCAGGTATCTTCGCACGCAAGGAAGTGCCTCCTTATTACGCACAAAAAAATGAATATTCCCCCTGCCAGCTGGAACCCAGCATAGTGGGAGGCTGACTTGTGGGCCTACCAAGTTGACGGGGACGGAGGGCTTTGTCAACTTAGTCAATATGAACGATTCTAGCTCCTGTTACCGTACGATGTTCATCCAACGATCGTAGTGCTTCTTCAACCTCTGGTCTTCTTGCTCCAGCCGCCCAAACCAGCACCGGTCGTGCCGCGTGCTCCTGCCTCCCGTGGCCGACTGTGATGCCGCGAAGGCCTCACCGCCCCCTACTACTCCCACCGTTGGCCAGGCCATCCCTCTACTCACCCACACCCCCTGTTATTCTGCAGCGACAGCAGCCTCACACCGCAGCCGAACCAGTGAACCCTCGTACTCCTCTTCGCGTGGGCATCCACTGCTGCGTCTTCCCCGGCTCCGAGTCGTCCCCTTCCTAGTCCTCGCCGTCGTCCACCGCCCTGGTGCTCTCGGCGCGGCGTGGTCAACGTGGTCAACGACCGACTTCCATCGGAAGAGTAATGTACGTGGAGAGGCTGACAGCTGGGTCCACGGCAGCCGCAAGGAAGTGCCTCCTTATTACGCGGAAAATAATTATTCCTCCACTTGACAGCGGGGACCCACCGGACGGGCCACCAGTATTTTGCGAAAAAATCGTTTCCCCCTGACTGCTGGGACCCACCAGACGGGCCACCGTATTTCGCGAAAAAAAACGTTCCCCCACTGTCAGCTTGGACCCACCGGAAGTGCCTCCTTATTACGCACAAAAAAATGAATACTCCCCCGGCTAGCTGGGACCCACCTTGCTGGGAGGCTGACTTGTGGGCCTACTAAGTTGACGGGGACGAAGGGCTTTGTCAACTTAGTCAATATGAACGATTCTAGCTCCAATGACCGTACGATGTCCATCCAACGGCCATAGTGCTTCTTCAACCTCTGGTCTTCTTGCTCCAGCCGCCCAAAGCAGCGCCGGTCATGCCGCATGCTCCTGCCTCCCGTGGCCGGCTGTGCTGCCGCAGAGGCCTCACCGCCCCCTACTATTCCCACCGCTGGCCAGGCCCTGTGGCGACGATAGCCTCACACCGCAGCTGAACCAGTGAACCCTCGTAGTCCTCTCCGCGCGGGCTTCCACTACCGCGTCGTCCCCTTCCTAGGCCTCGCCGTCGTCCACCGCCGTGGTGCTCTACGCGCGGCGTGGTCAACGTGGTCAAGGAACGACTTCCATCGGAAGAGTACTGTACGTGGAGAAGCTGACAGCTGGGTCCACGGCCACAGCCCAATTTTTTTGTGATTTGCCAAGTAAGTCGCTTTATCAGGCCTGTTGGGCTGCAAATCTTTCAAGACGAGGAGAGCTTTCATTCGGCTGGCCGAGAAAATGGCCCATCGGTAATGAGAAATGATTTGTACATTTTTAAAACACATCAAACCGGCAATTAGTTTCAAATATCTTTTTTTTTCATTTAAAGATTTTAAATTACATTAATTTTTATGCATGGAGAATTTGTTGGATTTTATATTGATATACATTTATTTTTAAAATCAGTTTGAATGTGAGTCGAAATTTCGGGATTAAAAATAGTTCAGACCGCACCGAAATATGCAAAATTTCGTATAATTTTTTAACCGTTGCCACAATATGGGCTGTAATGCTAACAAAAAGAATATGGGCTCCAAAAAAACCTTAAGAATTAGCAAATGGACTGTAAATTATTAGAAATAATGACAAATGGCTTGTATGCTGTTTTCCACAGATTTGAGGCTTTCCTAAAAAAAAGGTTGACGCACAAGCACTGACTGTTGGATGTCCATCCAACGGCCGTCATGCTTCTTCAATCTCTACTCTTCCTGCTCCAGCCGCTCAAACAAGCGCCGGCGGGACTGCCTGCTCCCTCCTCCTCGTGGCCGGCTGTGTTGCCGCGCAGGCCTCACCACCCGACCGTACTCCCATCGCTGGCCTAGACATCCCTCTACTCACCCACACCTGTTGTTATTCTCCGGCGACGGAGACGAACCAGTAAACCCTCGTACAGTCATACTCCCCTCCGCGTGGGAAACAACTGCCGAGTCTTCCCTGCCTCCGTGTCGTCCCCTTCCTAGGCCTCGCCGTCGTCCACTGCCCTGGTGCTCTCGGCGCGGCGTGGTCAACATGGTCAAGGAACGACTACCATCGGACGTGGACTGTACGTGGAGAGGCTGACAGCTGGGTCCATGGCCGCATCAAGGAAGTGCCTCCGTATTACGTGGAAAATAATGATTCCTCCACCTGACAGCTGGGACCCACCGGACGGGCCACTGTATTTCGCGAAAAAAAAAACGTTTCTCCCTGACTGCTGGGACCCACCAGCTACATCTTCGCCCGCAAGGAAGTGCGCCGGGCAAAAAAAAATGATTCGCCCCCTGACTGCTGGGACCGACCAGCTACATTTTCGCAGGCAAGGAAGTGCCTGACAGTCGGGACCCACCTGGTCGAAGCATACGTAGCATTGTCATTCTGGTCGCGAACGTGTACGTACATACTGGTCGATGTAGAGGCGCGCAGGTGTCGGAGTAGAGGCGCGCACGTGTCGTAGTAGAGGCGCGCACGTAGCATTTACACGTACATACAGCGGCCAGGGTGCAAGAAAGAAAATACGGCCACGTATGTGTACATACGGGCGGGGTCTTGAACGCCTACTCGTGCATACGTACGGCTAGGGCTCGTGTACATGGCAGGGTCAGAACGGAGAAACATCGTCATCGTCATGTTCATGGGGAGGAAACGGAATGCGTCGTGTTCATGGGGAGGCAACGGAATGTGTCGTGTTCATGGGGAGGCAACGGAATGCGTCGTGTTCATCAGGAGGGCTTGGACGGAACAGGCGATGGAAACGAGGCCTGGCGTACCGCAGAACGGAGGAAACGGCCTTGTGTTCGACCGACCACGTTCCAAACGGGATCCTGTTCATCGGGAGGGGTCTGGCGTACTGCAAAACGGAGGAAATGGACCTCCTACGGTCGAAACGGGGGTCCTGTTGATCGGGAGGGGTGTGGCGTACCGCAAAACGGACGAAACGGACTTGTGTTGGAGCGCTACAGTCGAAACGGGGGTCCTGTTCATCGGGAGGGGTGTGGCATACCGTAAAACGGGACTCCACGGGATACTGTTCATCTCCACCGTCGACCTCCTCTGGCCTCCACGGGCTCCTGTTCATCCAGCCTCCACCGCGCGCTACTCCACTGGCTACTGTTCAACCACCCCTCCACCGTCTATTGTTCATCCAGCCCTCCACACCACGAGGTCCTATTCAACCACCCCTCCACCGTCTACTGTTCATCCAGCCCTCCACACCACGGGGTCCTGTTCAACCACCCCTCCACCGTCTACTGTTCATCCAGCCCTCCACACCACGGGGTCCTGTTCATCCACCCCTCCACGGGCAGCCCTCCACCGTCTACTGTTTATCCAGCCCTCCACCACACCACGGGGTCCTGTTCATCCAGAGGCAACGCCACCGCTCACTGTTCATCCTCGGCTTCAGTTAGCAGCAGTAGTGAAGGAATCGCTCGATCGAGTTCAGTTAACAGCCATCGATCGATCGCTCGGGTTCAGTAACGCGTAGCCTGCAGTGCAATCGCTCGGGTTCAGTTGGAGCCCAACGCCTCACTCGGGTTCAGTTAGAGCCAACGCCTCACACACACACGCGTACGTGTACAAGAGAAACGCGCATCGCTCGGCCCCCGACCTCCCACCGTAACCGGGAACTCCCCGAAATTTTCCTCCCCCTCGCTTCTACCACGGTTTTTTCTATCATGGACGGCCCAAAGAATGTCATGCAGCTGCGTCTCCGGCCCGCCCAGGACGAAAAGCCCATTTTCTGTCATGATTTTTTGTCATAGAAGTAGGAGCCCACCACATCTATGATGATACCGGGTTTTGTCACAATTATCGTCATAGAAGTGTCATATGTATGACAGAAAAAATTTCGTTCGGCCCAAAATGTCACGGATGTGTCTTTTTTTTGTAGTGGTTTCCCTCAACTTCAATGCGTTCCTAGAGAAAACCAAGTTGAAAGACAATGGCAGCAACTACACGGACTGGGTCCGTAACCTGAGGATTATCCTCATAGCTGCCAAGAAAGCATATGTCCTTGATGCACCGCTAGGTGAAGCACCTGTTTTCCCAGCAGATCAAGATGTTATGAACGCCTGGCAGACGCGTAGTGATGATTACTCCCTGGTTCAGTGTGGCATGCTTTATAGCTTAGAACCGGGGCTCCAAAAGCGTTTTGAGCAACACGGAGCATATGAGATGTTCCAAGAGCTGAAAATGGTTTTCCAAGCTCATGCCCGGGTCGAGAGATATGAAGTCTCCGACAAGTTCTATAGTTGTAAGATGGAGGAGAATAGTTCCGTCAGCGAGCACATACTCAAAATGTCTGGGTTGCACAACCGCTTGTCTCAGCTGGGAGTTAATCTCCCGGATGATGCGGTCGTTGACAGAATCCTTCAGTCGCTCCCACCTAGCTACAAGAGCTTTGTGATGAACTTCAATATGCAGGGGATGGAAAAGACAATTCCTGAGGTATATTCAATGCTGAAATCAGCGGAGGTGGAAATCAAAAACGAACATCAAGTGTTGATGGTGAATACAACCACTAAGTTCAAGAAAGGCAAGGGTAAAAAGAACTTCAAGAAGGACGGCAAGGGAGTTGCCGTGCCTGGTAAGCAAGCTGCCGAGAAGAAGCCAAAGAATGGACCCAAGCCTGAGACTGAATGCTTTTATTGCAAGGGAAACGGTCACTGGAAGCGGAACTGCCCCAAGTACATAGCGGATAAGAAGGCCAGCAATGCCAAAGGTATATGTGATATACATGTTAGTGATGTGTACCTAACCAGCGCTCATAGTAGCTCCTGGGTATTTGATACCGGTGTAGTTGCTCATATTTGTAACTCAAAATAGGAACTGCGGAATAAACGAAGACTGGCAAAGGACGAGGTGACGATGCGCGTCGAGAATGGTTCCAAGGTCGATGTGATCGTCGTCGGCACGCTACCTCTACATTTACCTACGGGATTAGTTTTAAACCTCAATAATTGTTATTTAGTACCAGCTTTGAGCATGAACATTGTATCTGGATCTCGTTTAATGCGAGATGGCTACTCATTTAAATCTGAGAATAATGGTTGTTCTATTTATATGAGAGACATGTTTTATGGTCATGCCCCGCTGGTCAATGGTTTATTCTTATTTAATCTCGAATGTGATGTTACACATATTCATAGTGTGAATGCCAAAAGGTGTAAGGTTGATAATGATAGTTCCACATACTTCTGGCACTGCCGCCTTGGTCACATTGGTGTCAAACGCATGAAGAAACTCCATGCAGATGGACTTTTGCAGTCTCTTGATTATGACTCATTTGACAGGTGCGAACCATGCCTCATGGGCAAAATGACCAAGACTCCGTTCTCCGGAACAATGGAGCGAGCAACCAACTTATTGGAAATCATACATACTGATGTGTGCGGTCTAATGAGTGTTGAGGCTCGCGATGGCTATTGTTATGTTCTCACCCTCACTGATGACTTGAGTAGATATGGGTATGTCTACTTAATGAAACACAAGTCTGAGACTTTTGAAAAGTTCAAGGAATTTCAGAGTGAGGTTGAGAATCAATGTGACAGGAAAATCAAGTTCTTACGATCAGATCGTGGGGGAGAATATTTGAGTCACGAATTTGGCACGCACTTAAGGAAATGCGGAATTGTGTCACAACTCACGCCGCCTGGAACACCTCAGCGTAATGGTGTGTCCGAACATCGTTATCGCACTCTATTGGATATGGTACGATCTATGATGTCTCTTACCGATCTACCGCTGTCATTTTGAGGATATGCTATAGAGACTGCCGCATTCACTTTAAATAGGGCTCCATCGAAATCAGTTAAAACAACACCGTATGAATTGTGGTTTGGTAAGAAACCTAAGCTGTCGTTTCTGAAAGTTTGGGGATGCGACGCTTATGTCAAGAAACTTCAACCTGAAAAGCTCAAACCCAAATCGGAAAAATGCGTCTTCATAGGATACCCTAAACAAACTATTGGGTATACCTCCTACCTCAGATCCGAAGGCAAGAACTTTGTTGCCAAGAATGGATCCTTTCTAGAGAAAGAGTTTCTCTCGAAAGAAGTAAGTGGGAGTGAGGGAGTCCTGGATTAGGGGGTCTCCGGACAGCCAGACTATATCCTTTGGCCGGACTGTTGGACTATGAAGATACAAGATTGAACACTTAGTCCCGTGTCCGGATGGGACTCTACTTGGCGTGGAAGGCAAGCTAGGCAATACGGATATGTATATCTCCTCCTTTGTAACCGACCTTGTGTAACCCTAGCCCTCTCCGGTGTCTATATAAACCGGAGGGTTTTAGTCCGTAGGACAAGATACAATCATACCATAGGCTAGCTTCTAGGGTTTAGCCTCTCTGATCTCGTGGTAGATCAACTCTTGTACTACTCATATTATAAAGAATAATCAAGCAGGACGTAGGGTTTTACCTCCATCGAGAGGGCCCGAACCTGGGTAAAACATCGTGTCCCCTGCCTCCTGTTACCATCCGCCTTAGACGCACAGTTCAGGACCCCTACCTGAGATCCGCCGGTTTTGACACCGACATTGGTGCTTTCATTGAGAGTTCCTCTGTGTCGTTGCCGGTAGGATTGATGGCTCCTACGATCATCGATAGCGATGCAGTCCAGGGTGAGACTTTTCTCCCCGGACAGATCTTTGTATTCGGCGGATTCGCACTGCGGGCCAACTCGCTTGGCCATCTGGAGCAGATCGAGAGTTACACCCCTGGCCACCAGGTCAGGTTTGGAAGCTTAAACTACACGGCTGATATCCGTGGAGACTTGATCTTTGACGGATTCGAGCCCCTGCCTTGTACGCCACACGGTCACGATGAGTATGATTTAGCTCTACCATCGGACAGTGTTCAGGAGATCGCACCGGCAACCGCTCCGACCCTCAATTCGGAACCAGTTGTGCCATCCATGGACGAGTGGATAGACCCCGCCACGGAGGCCGCACTCTCATCGGCGATCGAGCCGAGTATCGACCTTACCCTTCACGAGAGCCGTGACGCCGAACTCCCAGATTCTTCCCCGGCCACGGACTCCGAACCGCCTGCGCCTTATCGAATCCGATTGGGCGCCGATCATGGAGTTTACCTCCACGAATATTTTTCAGCACTCGCCCTTTGGCGACATACTGAACTCATTAAGGTCTCTCTCCTTGTTAGGAGAATATTGGTCAAACTATATCCGGCAGGATTGGGATGCGGATGACGAAGAAATTCGCCGCCCACCCACCACCCACTTAGTAGCCACTGTCGACGACTTAACCGACATGCTCGACTTCAACTCCGAAGACATCGATGGTATGGACGATGATGTGGGAGACAAAGAGGAACCACTGCCCACAGGGCACTGGATAGCCACCTCATCATACGATATATACATGGTGGACACACCCAAAGAAGGCAATGGCGACGAGACAGCGGAGGATGACCCCTCCAAGAAGCAACCCAAGCACCGACGTCAGCGGCGCCGCTCTAAGTCTCGCCAAAGCAAAAGCGGTGACACTGGCACAGGAGACAATACCACTCTGGATAGTGCCGAAGACGATAACAATCCCCTCCAGCAAGATTTAGGGCAGGAGGATGGAGAAGCCAGCCCTCCCGAGAGAGCGGCAGATGGAGAGGCGGAGGATGATAATTGCATGCCTCCCTTCGAAGATGAGGCAAGCCTCGATGATGACGAATTCATCGTGCCTGAGGATCCCGTCGAACAAGAGCGCTTCAAGCGCCGGCTTATAGCCACGACAAATAGCTTTAAGAAAAAGCAACAACAGCTTCAAGCTAATCAAGATTTGCTAGCCGACAGATGGACTGAAGTCCTTGCGGCCGAGGAATATAAACTCGAACGTCCCTCCAAGAGTTACCCAAAGCACAAATTGCTACCCCGACTGGAGGAGGAAGCACCAAAACCTACATCTCCAACGTATGACGTGGCTGATCGGCCACCTCGTGGCCGCGACAGAGAGGCACTTCAGCCAAAAGCTCAGCCCGCACTCCGACGCCACTCAAATAAAAATGTCAAGGCATGGGGAAATACGCCAGACCTGCGAGACGTATTGGAGGACAAAGCAAAACATGCAAGATCGATCTACGGATCGCGAGGGCGCGCCACTATGCGAGACATAATCATCACGCCGAATACAGTAAAAGTAAATCCGACCGGGCCGAACACAGCGAGCAAGACTCATTTGAGCTGCGTCGTGATATAGCCCAGTACAGAGGCGCCGCACACCCCCTATGCTTCACACACGAAGTAATGGATCACCAAATCCCAGAGGGTTTCAAACCTGTAAATATCGAATCATACGACGGCACAACAGATCCTGCGGTATGGATCGAAGATTTCCTCCTGCACATCCACATGGCCCGCGGTGATGATCTACATGCCATCAAATACCTCCCACTCAAGCTCAAAGGACCAGCTCGGCATTGGCTCAATAGCCTGCCAGCAGAATCCATTGGCTGTTGGGAAGATCTGGAAGCCGCATTCCTTGACAACTTCCAGGGCACTTATGTGCGACCACCGGATGCCGATGACTTGAGCCACATAATTCAGCAGCCATAAGAATCGGCAAGGCAATTCTGGACTCGGTTCCTAACAAAGAAAAATCAAATCGTCAACTGTCCGGATGCAGAGGCCCTAGTAGCTTTTAAGCACAACATCCGCGACGAGTGGCTAGCCCGGCTCCTTGGCCAGGAAAAGCCGAAATCTATGGCAGCCCTCACAACACTCATGACCCGCTTCTGTGCGGGAGAAGATAGCTGGCTGGCTCGCAGCAATAACATATCAAAGAACCATGGTACTTCGGATACCAAGGATGGCAATGGCAGGTCACGTCACAACAAACATAAACGCCGCATTAACAACGACAATACCGAGGATACGGCAGTCAATGCCGGATTCAAAGGCTCTAAACCCGGTCAACGGAAAAAGCCATTCAAAAGAAGCACTTCGGGCCCATCCAGTTTGGACCGTATACTCGATAGCTCGTGTCAAATACACGGCACCCCCGACAAGCCAGCCAACCACACCAATAGGGATTGTTGGGTGTTCAAGCAGGCCGGCAAGTTAATTGTCGAAAACAACGATAAGGGGTCACATAGCGATGACGAAGAGGAGCCCCGGCAGCCGAACACCAGAGGACAGAAGAGGTTTCCCCCACAAGTGCGGACAGTGAACATGATATACGCAACCCACATCCCAAGAGGGAGCGGATGCGTGCGCTGAGGGACGTATATGCGTTGGAGCCAGTCGCCCCAAAGTTCAACCCATGGTCCTCTTGTCCGATCACCTTCGATCGCAGGGACCACCCCACTAGTATCCGTCATGGCGGATTCACCGCACTGGTCCTAGACCCAATCATTGACGGATTTCACCTCACTCGAGTCCTTATGGATGGTGGCAGCAGCCTGAACCTGCTTTACCAGGACACAGTGCGCAAAATGGGTATAGACCCCTCAAGGATCAAACCCCACAAAAACGACCTTCAAAGGCGTCATACCAGGTGTAGAGGCCCATTGCACAGGCTCAGTCACACTGGAAGTGGTCTTCGGATCCCCGGATAACTTCCGAAGCGAAGAGTTAATCTTCGATATAATCCCGTTCCACAGTGGCTATCATGCACTGCTCGGGCAAACCGTATTTGCGAGATTCAATGCGGTACCGCATTAGGCATACCTCAAGCTCAAGATGCCAGGACCTCGGGGGGTCATCACAGTTAATGGAAACACAGAGCGCTCTCTTTGCATGGAGGAGCACACTGCGGCCCTCGCAGCAGAAGCGCAAAGCAGCCTCTTAAGGCAATCCACTAGTTCGGTGATTAAGGACCCGGACACCTTCAAGCGCGCCCGGAGTAATCGGCAACAAGACCGCCTGGCACGCTCCGAGCTCGCATAGCAATGCAGCCCCCACCCCAGTCCCAGCCAAACGGCGAAACCCGTGCCGCGCGTACATAATTACGCATTGAAAATACCATGGGCATAGGTGGGGAGGGGGCACGTCTACTGCACGCCCCAAGACGCGGCTCAACCGCACTAGGGGCTTCACGCTTTATTATTTTTGTCTCTTTCAGGACTTTAATCTCTAGAAACCTTATCCGGAAGTATGATTGCTGAACACATGATGCAGCAACCAAGGAGGCAGAAAGCTACGTCGCACCATGGAACTCCCAGGTGGATTACGATAACGAGTGAAATATTTGCTTTAATGCCATTCCTCAGCTTGCCCTTGGAGGGGACACTTCTAATAGTCCTACTTTTTGCTTACCGCACTACTTGTATCATTTTGATTTAACGCACCTTTTTTAATACATAATGCATAGCACTAGACTATTATCGCATTCTTTATTCCTCCTTTTTTTATATACATATATATGTTCATTCATGACATCCAGCACCCGTACACTCTGGTACGGCTAATACGCTAGGGGCTTAAGCGTACCCCTTATTACGGCGTGAGTAGTTCGAACACTTTCAACAGTGCGGCACCCCGAACTTATAGCATTATATGCATCAGCTCTGAATCATGTCTTAGGTCAATAGTTGGGTTTGCCCGGCTCCCATGTTTTGGTACCTTACGTTCCTCTATATCGGCTAAGGTAGCACCGGGAGAACTACTGCGATTGTGCCCTGGTTCTGCTAGGCTAAGCACCTCAGTAGAGAAAGCTAAAATTGACTGTCATGATAAGGCGAGAGACTGGTCGTTGTTCGAGAGGTTTCAAGTCCCTAAAGACTTATGCCGCTTAGAACGAGGAGTCGGCTTTGTTCGGCTTAAGGCGTGTATAGCGCCCCGAATTCGGCCTTCCGAATACTAGGGGCTTCGCCAAAATTTAAAATTATAGGATTCTATGGCTAAGTGAGAGTGATAAAGCATTATAGTCCGATTTCCTTGTTCGTTGTGCTGAGCACCTCCCTCGAAGGACCCAAAAATGGGAACAAGAGTGCTTAGGTTTATCCCGAACACCCCAGCACTCGTGGCATGTGGGCAGAAGCCGACGACTAGCCATCTCTCAGATTTGATAAATAGCCGAACAGAAGGTAATATTTTAAATTCAAACAAGCGTTGCATAGAGCATATGAATAAGTTTTCATAGTACAGGATCACACGAGCAAGTTCATTCAAATATTACATCTTTCGCACACTCGTCCGCTACAAGACGGGCACCCTTCAGGACACCCTCATAATACATCTCAGGGTGGCGATGCTCTTTGCCCTATGGCGGCCCCTCCTTCACCAGCTTTACGGCGTCCAGCTTCGCCTAGTGCACCTTTGCACGGGCAAAATCCCGGCGTGCACCTTCGATGCAGACGGACCGCTTGATGACTTCCAGCCGTGGGCAGGCATCCACAAGCCGCCGCACCAGGACGAAGTAGCTGTTGGGAAGGGCGTCGCTAGGCCACATCCGGACTGTAAGGCCCCTCATGGCCTGTTCGGTCGCCTTGTGTAGCTCGACCAGTTGCTTCAGCTGGTCGCTCATAGGCATCGGGTGTTCGGTCCCAGTATACTGAGACCAGAACAGCTTCTCCGCCGAGCTTCTCTCCTCGGCCTGGTAAAAATGTGCGGCATCCGACATGCTACGGGGCAAATCTGCGAATGCTCCTGGAGAGCTCCGGACTCGGGTAAGTAACAAGTAATTTACTTTCACATGCTTGATTTGCATATTGAATGCCTTACCCGCCACTATCTTCCTCATCGCCTCAATCTCCTGGAAGGCCTTTTGGGCTTCAGCCTTGGCATTCTTTGCGCTCTCAAGGGCCGCAGCAAGCTCAGACTCTCGCGTCTTCGAGTCAAGCTCCAACGCCTCGAGCTTCGTCACGAGAGCTTGGAGCTCTTGCTGCACCTCGCCCACCCGTGCCTCTTGCTTTTCCCTCTCGGTGCGCTCCTGGGCCGCTTTGTTTTCGGCCTCGGATAGCGCTTGCTTTAGGGTTGCCACTTCAGTCGTGGCCCCTGGCAAATTCATGATGATCCTGTCATCTTGCAATCGCATCTTATATATATATACTAGGTATTACTTACCTTTGTTCTCCTCGAGCTGCCTCTTAGCAAGGCCGAGCTCTTTCTCGGACCCCTAAAGGTCCTGCTTTAGTGCGGCGACCTCCGCAGTCAGTGCGGCAGAGGTCAGCAGCGAAGCCTGCATACGCATATAGACATACTTATATTAGACTCCTGCTGATATTATTTGATCCTCTATTCGGCTTTTCTTTGTGAACACCAAACAGAGCATCAGGGGCTACTGTCTATGCGGTAACATTTTTCTATATTTTAAATACGTACCTCAAAGCCTGTTAGAAGGCTGGCACAGGCTTCAGTCAGTCCGCTCTTGGCGGACTGAACCTTCTTGATCACTGCACTCATAATAGTGCGGTGCTCCTCGTCGATAGAAGCGCCACGAAGCGCTCCCAGCAGGTTCTCTGGTGCCTCTGGATGGACAGAGGTCACTGGCACGGGCGTCTTGCCCCTTTGGGAAGGGAGCCGCCTGCCGGAGTTCGGAACCACTGGAGGTTCCGGCGCGGTGTTCGGCTGAGAGCCGAACTTGGAGGCCCCGGGAGCCTTGCTCCCTTTGCTCCTGGAGTCTGGAAGGTCGCCTTGAGGCGCCTCCAGGACTGTCTCCCCCCGGCTCGGTGCCCCTTGAGACAATACCTCGGCATTGTCTGTAGGGTAGGGGGAGGAGGCGGTCGGAAGTGGATCGCTATCCATATCCGACGGGTCCAAGGAACCGTCCGACGAAGATACGTCGATACGGGCTCGGGGCGGTCTGCATAATCATATTCGGCGTTAGGAAAAGCAATGCGACAACGGTATGCTATGAATTACTCTGGTATCTGAATACTTACGACTTCGCCAGGGGCTTGGCCCTGAGCAGCCACTCGTCTTCGCCTTCAGCGGCGGTGGTGGAACAGTCCGGAAGAAGAGTCCTTCCCTTCTTGGACCCTTCGGCCTCCTCAATTGGGGCAGCCTTCCTTTTCTTGTCTCCTCCGGCTGGAGGGGGGGCATCTTCATCTTCCTCCTCGTCTTCAGCGGAGGAATGCGTTGCGGAGTTATCGGACGATGAGCCCGATACCACCTGGCACAGGGAACACTTTCGGGTCCCCGTGGCCTTCTTCTTGGTCTTCTCCGGCACCTTATAAGGAGCCGGAGTCAGCATCTCCGTCAGAAGATCATCCGCCGTGTCTTCGCGCAGGGGGGCGGACAGTTAATCTGCTCCGATGCCTCCACCCAGTCCTGTCAAGGGCATAGGAGCTCAAACCCCGCACAAGGTTAAGCTATGGGAAATAAATATCCTACCAGATGTACAAAACTTACCGGATTTGCAGGGCGCTTCGCGCTTAGCCCGTGGTCCTCGGTAAGAGAGGGAGGGACCTCGGCGCCCTTGAACAGCACCCTCCAGACGTCTTTATGCGTCGTGTCGAAGAGCTCGCTTAGAGTCTGGTGCTGGGCCGGGTCGAACTCCCATAAGTTGAAATCCCGTTGTTGGCATGGGAGGATCCGGCGGAAGAGCATAACCTGGACTATGTTGACAAGCTTGAGTTTCTTGCTTGTCATGTTCCGGATACATTTCTGGAGTCCTTCCAGCTCCATCGATGAACCCCAGGGCAGTCCCTTCTCCTTCCAGGAAGTGAGCCGCCTGGGGAATCCGGATCAAAACTCGCGGGCCGCCACCCAGTTGGTGTCGCGCGGCTCAGTGATGTAGAACCACCCCGATTGCCACCCCTTTACGGTCTCCATGAAGGAGCCCTCAAGCCATGTAACGTTGGGCATCTTGCCCACCATGGCTCCTCCGCATTCCGCTTGTTGTCCGCCCACTATCTTTGGCTTGATATTAAAGGTCTTCAGCCACAGGCCGAAGTGAGACCGGATGCGGAGGAAAGCCTCGCACACGATGATGAACGTCGAGATATTGAGGATGAAGTTCGGGGCCAGATCATGAAAGTCCAGCCCGTAATAGAACATGAGGCCGCGGACAAATGGATGAAGGGGAAACCCCAGTCCACAGACGAAATGGGGGAGGAAGACCACCCTCTCGTGAGGTTCGGGGGTAGGGATGACCTGCCCCGTGGCTGGCAGCCGGTGCGCGATATCCGTGGCTAAGTATCCGGCTCCGCGTAACTTTTTGATGTGCCCCTCCGTGACAGAGGAGGCCATCCACTTGCCTCCCGCTCCGGACATGTTTTGGAGAGAGTTGAGGAGGAAGATGCGGACTTGGGCGCTGGAGCTCGAGTGCGCGAGAATGGATGAGCAAGGAGGAAGAAGGCGTGGGTAGAAAAATGTGAGATCTTATCCCTTTATAAGGGCGGACTAAACTATGCGCCCTCACTAGCCTGGTAAAACTCGCTTATCCACCAAGCGCCGTAATTGATGGCGCAGTTGGGTTACCCACGTCCATATTGATGAGAATCCTGTAATAAGGGGAACACGATCTTTGCTTTGACAAGACGTGTCAAGAAACCGCCTCGCGTTATGTGCGGGGCTGGTTAAGGAAAAATGGTTCGAATAATTACCGGGGCATGACATGATGTCATGCTGCCAAAACATGTCAGTGGATTGGATTTGTGGAAATATTATTCTCTCTACGGTGGTATGTGAAACTTATTTTGTAGGGTCGGACACTATCCTTGTATTCAAATTCTCCTCTGGTGTATTCGGAGGAGGAACCCGCCTTGCAATGCCGAAGACAACATTGCGCGCCGGACTCATCGTAATTGAAGCCTGGTTCAGGGGCTACTGAGGGAGTCCTGGATTAGAGGGTCTCCGGACAGCCGGACTATATCCTTTGGCCGGACTGTTGGACTATGAAGATACAAGATTGAAGACTTCGTCCCGTCTCCGAATGGGACTCTACTTGGCGTGGAAGGCAAGCTAGGCAATACGGATATGTATATCTCCTCCTTTGTAACCGACCTTGTGTAACCCTAGCCCTCTCCAGTGTCTATATAAACCGGAGGGTTTTAGTCCGCAGGACAAGATACAATCATACCATAGGCTAGCTTCTAGGGTTTAGCCTCTCCGATCTCGTGGTAGATCAACTCTTGTACTACTCATATTATCAAGAATAATCAAGCAGGATGTAGGGTTTTACCTCCATCGAGAGGGCCCAAACCTGGGTAAAACATCGTGTCCCCTGCCTCCTGTTACCATCCGCCTTAGACGCACAGTTCGGGACCCCCTACTCGAGATCCGCCGGTTTTGACAAGCACCGAGATCCGTCGGTTTTACCTCCATCGAGATGCAACGCTTGTTTGAATTTAAAATATTACCTTCTGTTCGGCTATTTATCAAATCTGAGAGATGGCCAGTCGTCGCCTTCTGCCCCCATGCCACGAGTGCTGGGGTGTTCGGGATAAACCTGAGCACTCTTGTTCCCATTTTTGGGTCCTTCGAGGGAGGTGCTCGGCACAACGAACAAGGCAATCGGACTATAATGCTTTATCACTCTCACTTAGCCATGGAATTCTATAATTTTAAATTTCGGCGAAGCCCCTAGTATTCGGAAGGCCGAATTCGGGGCGCTATACACGCCTTAAGCCGGACAAAGCCGACTCCTTGCTCTAAGCGGCATAAGTCTTTAGGGACTCGAAACCTCTCGAACAGCGACCAGTCTCTTGCCTTATCAAGACAGTCAGTTTTAGCTTTCTCTACTGAGGTGCTTAACCCAGCAGAACCGGGGCACAATCGCAGTAGTTCTCACAGTGCTACCTTAGCTGATATAGCGGAACGTAAGGTACCAAAACATGGGAGCCGGGCAAACCCAACTATTGACCCAAGACATGATTCGGAGCTGATGCATATAATGCTATAAGTTCGGGGTGCCGCACTGTCAAAAGTGTTCGGACTTCTCACATCGTAATAAGGGGTATGCTTAAGCCCCTAGTGTATTAGCCGTACCAGAGTGTACGGGTGCTGGATGTCATGAATGAACATATATATGTATATAAAAAAGGAAGAATAAAGAATGCGATAATAGTCTAGTGCTATGCATTGTTTATTCAAAAAGGTGCGTTAAAGCAAAATGATACAAGTAGTGTGATAAGCAAAAATTAGGACTATTTGAAGTGTCCCCTCCAAGGGCAAGCTGAGGAATGGCATTAAAGCAAATATTTCACTCGTTATCGTAATCCACCTGGGAGTTCCGTGGTGCAGCGTAGCTTTCTGCCTCCTTGGTTGCTGCATCATGTGTTCGGCCATCATACTGTCGGACAGGATTTCCAGAGATTAAAGTCCTGAAAGAGAGAAGAATAAAAAGGCAGGAAGCCCCTAGTGCGGTTGAGCCGCGTCTTGGGGCGTGCCGTAGTCATGCCCCCTCCCCACCTATGCCCATGGTATTTTCAATGCGTAATTATGTATGCGCGGCACGGATTTCGCCATTTGGCTGGGACTGGGTGGGGGCCGCATTGCTATGCGAGCTCAGAACGTGCCAGGCGGTCTTGTTGCCGATTACTCCGGGCGCGCTTGAAGGTGTCCGGGTCCTTAATCGCCGAACTAGTGGATTGCCTTAAGAGGCTGCTTTGCGCTTCTGCTGCGAGGGCCGCAGTGTGCTCCTCCGTGCGGAGAGAGCGCTCTGTGTTTCCATTAATTGTGATGACCCCCCGAGGTCTTGGCATCTTGAGCTTGAGGTATGCATAATGCGGTACCGCATTGAATCTCGCAAATGCGGTTCGCCCGAGCAGTGCGTGATAGCCACTGCGGAACGGGACTATATCAAAGATTAACTCCTCACTTCAGAAGTTATCTAGGGATCCGAAGACCACTTCCAGCATTAACAAACCTAAGTTGTCGTTTCTGAAAGTTTGGGGATGCGAAGCTTATGTCAAGAAACTTCAACCTGAAAAGCTCGAACCCAAATCGGAAAAATGCGTCTTCATAGGATACCCTAAAGAAACTATTGGGTATACCTTCTACCTCAGATCCGAAGGCAAGATCTTTGTTGCCAAGAATGGAACCTTTCTAGAGAAAGAGTTTCTCTCGAAAGAAGTAAGTGGGAGGAAAGTAGAACTTGATGAAGTATTGCCTCTTGAACCGGAGAGTGGCGCAGCTCAAGAAAATGTTTCTGAGGTGCCTGCACCGACTAGAGAGGAAGTTGATGATGATGATCATGAAACTTCAGATCAAGTTGCTACTGAACTTCGTAGGTCCACAAGGACACGTTCCGCACCAGAGTGGTACGGCAACCCTGTCCTGGAAATCATGTTGTTAGACAATGGTGAACCTTCGAACTATGAAGAAGCGATGGCGGGCCCAGATTCCGACAAATGGCTGGAAGCCATGAAATCCGAGATAGGATCCATGTATGAAAACGAAGTATGGACTTTGACTGACTTGCCTGATGATCGGCGAGCCAAAGAAAATAAATGGATCTTTAAGAAGAAGACAGACATGGATGGTAATGTGACCATATATAAGGCTCGGCTTGTCGCTAAGGGTTATCGACAAGTTCAAGGGGTTGACTATGATGAGACTTTCTCACCCGTAGTGAAGCTAAAGTCCGTCCGAATCATGTTAGCAATTGCCGCATTCTATGATTATGAGATATGGCAAATGGACATCAAAACGGCATTCCTTAATGGTTTCCTTAAGGAAGAATTGTATATGATGCAGCCGGAAGGTTTTGTCGATCCTAAGAATGCTGACAAGGTGTGCAAGCTCCAACGCTCAATCTATGGGCTGGTGCAAGCCTCTCGGAGTTGGAACATTCGATTTGATGAGATGATCAAAGCGTTTGGGTTTACGCAGACTTATGGAGAAGCCTGTGTTTACAAGAAAGTGAGTGGGAGCTCTGTAGCATTTCTCATATTATATGTGGATGACATACTATTGATGGGGAATGATATAGAATTCTTGGAAAGCATAAAGGCCTACTTGAACAAGTGTTTTTCAATGAAGGACCTTGGAGAAGCTTCTTATATATTAGGCCTCAAGATCTATAGAGATAGATCGAGATGCCTCATTGGTCTTTCACAAAGTACGTACCTTGACAAGATATTGAAGAAGTTCAATATGGATCAGTCCAAGAAGGGGTTCTTGCCTGTATTGCAAGATATGAGATTGAGCACGGCTCAATGCCCGACCACGGCAGAAGATAGAGAAAAGATGAGTGTCGTCCCCTATGCCTCGGCCATAGGGTCTATTATGTATGCCATGTTGTGTACCAGACCTGATGTAAACCTTGCCGTGAGTTTGGTAGGAAGGTACCAAAGTAATCCCGGCATGGAACACTGGACAGCGGTCAAGAATATCCTGAAGTACCTGAAAAGTACTAAGGATATGTTTCTCGTTTATGGAGGTGACGAAGAGCTCGTCGTAAAGGGTTACGTCGATGCTAGCTTCGACACAGATCTGGATTACTCCAAGTCACAAACCGGATACGTGTATATTTTGAATGGTGGGGCAGTCGGCTGGTGTAGTTGCAAGCAAAGCGTCGTGGCGGGATCTACATGTGAAGCGGAGTACATGGCAGCCTTGGAGGCAGCACAAGAAGCAATCTGGATGAAGGAGTTCATTACCGACCTAGGAGTTATTCCCAATGCATCGGGCCCGATGACTCTCTTCTGTGACAACACTGGAGCTATTGCCCTTGCCAAGGAGCCTAGGTTTCACAGCAAGACCAGGCATATCAAGCGTCGCTTCAACTCCATTCGTGAAAATGTTCAAAATGGAGACATAGATATTTGTAAAATGCATACGGACCTGAATGTCGCAGATCCGTTGACTAAACCTCTTCCTCGAGCAAAACATGATCAACACCAAAACTCTATGGGTGTTCGATTCATCACAATGTAACTAGATTATTGACTCTAGTGCAAGTGGGAGACTGTTGGAAATATGCCCTAGAGGCAATAATGATATGGTTATTATTATATTTCCTTGTTCATGATAATTGTCTATTGTTCATGCTATAATTGTGTTATCCGGAAATCGTAATACATGTGTCAATACATAGACCACAACATGTCCCTAGTGAGCCTCTAGTTGACTAGCTCGTTGATCAATAGATGGTTACGGTTTCCTGACCATGGACATTGGATGTCATTGATAACGGGATCACATCATTATGAGAATGATGTGATGGACAAGACCCAATCCTAAGCATAGCGCAAGATCGTGTAGTTCGTCTGCTAAAGCTTTTCTAATATCAAGTATCTTTTCCTTAGACCATGAGCTTGTGCAACTCCCGGATACTGTAGGAATACTTTGGGTGTGCCAAACGTCACAACGTAACTGGGTGACTATAAAGGTGCACTACGGGTATCTCCGAAAGTGTCTGTTGGGTTGGCACGAATCGAGACTGGGATTTGTCACTCCGTATGACGGAGAGGTATCTCTAGGCCCACTCGGTAAGACATCATCTTAATGAGCTCAATGTGACTAGGGTTCTTCACGAGATGATGTGTTACGGAACGAGTAAAGTGACTTGCCGGTAACGATATTGAACAAGGTATTGGGATACCGACAATCGAATCTCGGGCAAGTAACGTACCGATTGACAAAGGGAATTGTATACGGGATTGCTTGAATCCTCGACATCGTGGTTCATCCGATGATCATCATGGCACATGTGGGAGCCAACATGGGTATCCAGATCCTGCTGTTGGTTATTGGCCGGATAGTTGTCTTGGTCATGTCTGCATGGTTCCCGAACCCGTAGGGTCTACACGCTTAAGGTTCGATGACGCTAGGGTTATTAGGAAGACTTGTATGTGATTACTGAATGTTGTTCGGAGTCCCGGATGAGATCCTGGAAGTCACGAGGAGTTCTAGAATGGTCCGGAGGTGAAGATTTATATATGGGAAGTTGTCATACGGTCACCGGAAAAGTTCGGGGGCATATCGGTATTATATCGGGGCCACCGGAGGGGTTCCGGGAGTCCACCGAGAGGGGCCACCTCTATCGGAGGGACTCATGGGCCGTAGAGGAAAGGGAACCAACCCTTGGAGGGCTGGGCGCATCCCCCCCTTTTGGGCCCATGCGCCTAAGGTTGGGGGGAACCCAAGAGGGGGCGCCCCCCTTGCTTGGGGGGCAAGCCCCCTCCCCTTGGCCACCGCCCCCCCCCCTCTAAATATCATCTAGAGGGGGTCGGCCCCCCTCCTCCTTCCCCTATAAATAGAGGGGCAAGGGGAGGGCTGCACACCACATCAAAGGCGCAGCCCCTCCCCTCCCCAACACCTCTCCTCCTCCGTTAAGAGCTTGGTGAAGCCCTGCCGGAGTACTGCCGCTCCACCACCACCATGCCGTTGTGCTGCTGTTGGAGCTCTCTTCCTCAACCAATCCCTCCTCCATCCTACATCAAGGTGCGGGAGACGTCTCCGCTCCGTACGTGTGTTGAACGCGAAGGTGCCGTCCGTTCGGCGCTAGGATCATCGGTGATTTGGATCACGACGAGTATGACTCCATCAACCCCGTTCTCTTGAACGCTTCCGCTCGCGATCTACAAGGGTATGTAGATGCACTCCTCTCCCTCTTGTTGCTAGATGACTCCATAGATTGATCTTGGTGATGCGTAGATAATTTTAAATTTCTGCTATGATCCCCAACAATATGAGCATGAGCCATGGATATAGCACTATAGTGGAATAGAATGGTGGTTGTGGAGAATACAAAAAGGGAGAAGATAGTTTCACATCAACTAGGCGTATCAACGGGCTATGGAGATGCCCATTAATAGATATCAATGTGAATGAGTAGGGATTGCCATGCAACGGATGCACTACTGCTATAAGTGTATGAAAGCTCAACAAAATAAACTAAGTGGGTGTGCATCCAACTTGCTTGCTCACGAAGACCTAGGGCAATTTGAGGAAGCCCATCATTGGAATATACAAGCCAAGTTCTATAATGTAAAATTCCCACTAGTTTATGGAAGTGACAACATAGGAGACTCTCTATCATGAAGATCATGGTTCTACTTTGAAGCACAAGTGTGGAAAAAGGATAGTAACATTGTCCCTTCTCTCTTTTTCTCTCATTTTTTTATTTGTTTGGGCCTTCTTCTTCTTCTTCTTCTTCTTTTGGCCTCTTTTTTTCGTCCGGAGTCTCATCCCGACTTGTGGGGGAATCATAGTCTCCATCATCCTTTCCTCACTGGGACAATGCTCTAATAATGATGATCATCACACTTCTTTTTACTTACAACTCAAGAATTAAAACTTAATACTTAGAACAGAATATGACTCTATGTGGATGCCTCCGGCGGTGTACCGGGATAATGAATCAAGAGCGACATGTATGAAAGAATTATGAACGGTGGCTTTGCCACAAATATGATGTCGACTACATGATCATGCAAAGCAGTATGACAATGATGAAGCGTGTCATAGAAAACGGAACGGTGGAAAGTTGCATGGCAATATATCTCGGGGTGGCTATGGAAATGCCATAATAGGTAGGTATGGTGGCTGTTTTGAGGAAGGTATATGGTGGGTTTATGGTACCGGAGAAAGTTGCGCGGTACTAGAGAGGCTAGCAAATGTGGAAGGGTGAGGGTGCATATAATCCATGGACTCAACATTAGTCATAAAGAACTCACATACTTGTTGCAAAAATCTATTAGTTATCGAAACAAAGTACTACGCGCATGCTCCTAGGGGGGTAGATTGGTAGGAAAAGACCATCGCTCGTCCCCGACCGCCACTCATAAGGAAGGCAATCAATAAATAAATCATGCTCCGACTTCATCACATAACAGTTCACCATACGTGCATGCTACGGGAATCACAAACTTCAACACAAGTATTTCTCAAATTCACAACTACTCAACTAGTATGACTCTAATATCACCATCTCCATATCTCAAAACAATCATGAAGTATCAAACTTCTCTTAGCATTCAATGCACTTGTATGAAATTTTTTATTATTGCCATGTTGGTCTAAAGGACTCTCAAAATAATATAAGTGAAGCATGAAATATCAATTATTTCTATAAAATAGAACCACCGCCGTGCTCTAAAAGATATAAGTGAAGCACTAGAGCAAAAACTATATAGCTCAAAAGATATAAGTGAAGCACATAGAGTATTCTAATAAATTCCAACTCATGTGTGTCTCTCTCAAAAGGTGTGTACAGCAAGGATGATTGTGGTAAACTAAAAATCAAAGACTAAAATCATACAAGACGCTCCAAGAAAAGCACATATCATGTGGCGAATAAAAATAAAGCTCCAAGTAAAGTTACCGATAGACGAAGACAAAAGAGGGGATGCCTTCCGGGGCATCCCCAAGCTTAGGCTTTTTGGTGTCCTTGTATTTTAACTTGGGGTTCCATGTACATATCCAAGCTTAGGCTTTTGCCACTCCTTGTTCCATAATCCATCAAATCTTTACCCAAAACTTGAAAACTTCACAACACAAAACTTAAATAGAAAATCTCGTGAGCTCCGTTAGCGAAAGAAAACAAAACACCACTTCAAGGTACTGTAATGAACTCATTCTTTATTTATATTGGTGTTAAACCTACTATATTCCAACTTCTCTATGGTTTATAAACTCTTTTACTAGCCATATATTCATCAAAATAAGCAAACAACACACGAAAAATAGAATCTGTCAAAAACAGAATAGTATGTAGTAATCTGTAGCTAACGCAAACTTCTGGAACCCCAAAAATTCTAAAATAAAATGCAGGACGTGAGGAATTTATATATTAATAATATACAAAAAGAATTAACTAAATATCACTCTCCAATAAAAAATGGCAGCAATTCTTGTGAGCGCTAAAGTTTTTGTTTTTTACAGCAAGATCAAGAAGACTTTCCCCAAGTCTTCCCAACGGTTCTACTTGGCACAAACACTAATTAGACACAAAAACACAACCAAAACAGAGGCTAGATAAATTATTTATTACTAAACAGGAGAAAAAGCAAGTAATAAAAATAAAATTGGGTTTCCTCCCAACAAGCGCTATCGTTTAACGCCCCTAGCTAGGCATAAAAGCGAAGATAGGTCTAGGTATTGCCATCTTTGGTAGGCAATCCATAAGTGGCTCTCATAATAGATTAATATGGTAATTTAACTTTGTTTCTAGGGAAGTGTTCCATGCCTTTCCTTAATGGAAATTGGAATTTAATATTCCCTTCCTTCATATCAATAATTGCACCAATCGTTCTAAGACAAGGTCTACCAAGAATAATAGGACATGAAGGATTGCAATCTATATCAAGAACAATGAAATCTATGGGCACATAATTCCTATTTGCAACAATAAGAACATCATTAATATTTCCCATAGGTTTCTTAATAGTGGAATCCGCAAGGTGCAAGTTTAAAGAACAATCATCAAATTCATGGAAACCTAGCAAATCACACAAAGTTTTGGGGATCGTGGAAACACTAGCACCCAAATCACACAAAGCATAGCATTCATGAGCTTTAATTTTAATTTTAATTGTAGGTTCCCACTCATCATAAAGTTTTCTAGGGATAGGAACTTCCAATTCAAGTTTTTCTTCATAAGATTGCATCAAAGCATCAACGATATGTTTAATAAAAGCTTTATTTTGACTATAAGCATGAGGAGAATTTAGCACGGATTGCAACAAGGAAATACAATCTACCAAAGAGCAATTATCATAATTAAATTCCTTGAAATCCAGGATAGTGGGTTTGTTGCTATTTAAAGTTCTAACCTCTTCAATCCCACTTTTAACAATTTTTGCATCAAGATCTAAAAACTCTGAATTATTGGGACGCCTTCTAACTAAAGTTGACTCATCTCCAGTCCCATCATTATCAAGATTCATATTGCAAAACAAATATTTAATAGGGACACATCAATCACTTTTAGATCTTCATCCTTATTATCATGAAAACTACAAGAACACGCTTTCACAAAGCAATCTTTCTTAGCACGCATCCTAGCGGTTCTTTCTTTGCACTCATCAATGGAAATTCTCATGACTTTGAGAGACTCATTGATATCATGCTTAGGTGGAATAGATCTAAGTTTCAAAGAATCAACATCAAGAGAAATTCTATCCACGTTCCTAGCCAACTCATCAATATTAAGCAATTTTTCTTCAATCAAAGCATTGAAACTCTTTTGAGAACTAATAAATTCTTTAATATTAGATTCAAAATCAGAGGGCATCTTATTATAATTTCCATAAGAATTGTTGTAGGAATTACCATAATTATTAGAGGAATTACTAGGAAAATTACCTCTATACGCGTTATTACCAAAATTGTTCCTACCAACAAAATTCACATCCATAGATTCATTATTATTCTCAATCAAAGTAGACAAAGGCATATCATTAGGATCAGTAGGAGCACTCGTATTAGAAAACAATTTCATAAGTTCATCCATCTTTCCACTCAAAACATTAATCTCTTCAATTGCATGCACCTTTTTACTAGTTGATCTTTCAGTGTGCCATTGAGAATAATTAACCATAATATTATCTAGGAGTTTGGTAGCTTCTCCTAAAGTGATTTCCATAAAAGTGCCTCCCGCGGCCGAATATAAAAGATTTCTAGAAGCAAAATTCAATCCGGCATAATTTTTTTGTATAATCATCCATAAATTCAATCCATGTGTAGGGCAATTACGTATCATTAATGTCATCCTCTCCCAAGCTTGTGCAACATGTTCATGATCAAATTGCTTAAAATTCATAATATCGTTTCTAAGAGAGATGATATTAGCGGGAGGAAAATACTTAGAGATAAAAGCACCTTTGCACTTATTCCATGAATCAATACTATTTTTAGGCAAAGACGAAAACCAAGCTTTAGCACGATCTCTAAGTGAAAACGGAAATAGCTTAAGTTTAGCAATATCATTATCCACATCTTTCTTATTTTGCATATCACACAAATCAACAAAGTTGTTTAGATGGGTAGCGGCATCTTCACTAGGAAGGCTAGAAAACGGATCTTTCATGACAAGATTCATCAAAGCAGTATTAATTTCGCAAGATTCAGAATCGGTAAGAGGAGCAATCGGAGTGCTAATAAAATCATTATTGTTAGTATTGGCAAAGTCACACAATTTAGTATTATCTTGAACCATCAAGACAAGCATGCAATCCAACACACAAGCGAACAAGAAACGGTCAAAAGAGGCAAATTGGGAAAGAGAAGGGGAACAGAGAAGAGAGGGCAAATAAAACGATAAGGGTGAAGTGGGGGAGAGGAAAATGAGAGGCAAATGGCAAATAATGTAATGTGAAGGATAAGAGTTATGATGGGTACTTGGTATATCTTGACTTGGCGTAGATCTCCCCGGCAACGGCGCCAGAAATCCTTCGTGCTACCTCTTGAGCACTGTGTTGATTTCCCTTGAAGAGGAAAGTGTGATGCAGTAGAGCAGCGTAAGTATTTCCCTCAGTTTTTGAGAACCAAGGTATCAATCCAGTAGGAGACCACGCGCGAGTCACCTCGTACCTACACAAATAAATAAGAACCTCGCAACGCACACGATAAAGGGGTTGTCAATCCCTTCACGGCCACTTGCGAGAGTAATATCTAATAGAGATGATAATAATAAGATAAATATTTTTGGTATTTTTATGATATAAATTGAAAGTAAACAAAGCAAAATAAACGGCGCCAGAAATAGCTTGTTGACAGGAGATTAATATGATGGAAAATAAACCCGGGGGCCATAGGTTTCACTAGTGGCTTCTCTCAAGATAGCATCAGTATTACGGTGGGTGAACAAATTACTGTCGAGCAATTGATAGAAAAGCTAATAATTATGAGAATATCTAGGCATGATCATGTATATAGGCATCATGTCCGCGACAAGTAAACCGAAACGATTATGCATCTACTACTATTACTCCACACATCGACCGCTATCCAGCATGCATCTAGAGTATTAACTTCATAAGAGTAGAGTAACGCCTTAAGCGAGATGACATGATGTAGAGGGATAAACTCATGCAATATGATATAAACCCCATCTTTTTATCCTCGATGGCAACAATACAATACGTGCCTTGCTGCCCCTGCTGTCACTGGGAAAGGACACCGCAAGATTGAACCCAAAGCTAAGCACTTCTCACGTTGCAAGAAAGATCAATCTAGTAAGCCAAACCAAACTGATAATTCGAAGAGACTTGCAAAGATAACCAATCATACATAAAGAATTCAGAGGAGATTCAAATATTGTGCATAGATAAACTTGATCATAAACCCACAATTCATCGGATCTCGACAAACACACCACAAAAGAAGATTACATCGAATAGATCTCCGAGAGAATCAAGGAGAACTTTGTATTGAGATCCAAAGAGAGAGAAGAAGCCATCTACCTACTAGCTATGGACCCGAAGGTCTAAAGTAAACTACTCACACATCATCGGAGAGGCCATGGAGTTGATGTTGAGGCCCTTCGTGATCAATGCCCCCTCCGGTGGAGCTCCGGAAAAGGCCCCAAGATGGGATCTCTTGGGTACAGAAGGTTGCGGCGGTGGAATTAGGTTTTCGTAGTGCTCCTGGATGTTTGGGGGGTACGTGGATATATATATATATAGGAGGAAGAAGTACGTCGGTGGAGCAACGAGGGGCCCACAAGGGTGGAGGGCGCGCCCCCTGCCTCGTGGCCTCCTCGATTGTTTCTTGACGCCCACTCCAAGTCTCCTAGATCACGTTCGTTGAGAAAATCACGTTCCCGAAGGTTTCATTCCGTTTGGACTCCGTTTGATATTGCTTTTAGGCGAAACACTGAAATGGGCAAAAAAACAGCGATTTGGGTTGGGCCTCCGGTTAATAGGTTAGTCCCAAAAATAGTATAAAAGTGTAAAAATAATCCGATAACATCCAAAATAGATAATATAATTGCATGGAGCAATCAAAAATTATAGATACGTTGGAGACGTATCAGCATCCCCAAGCTTAATTCCTGCTTGTCCTCGAGTAGGTAAATGATAAAAACAGAATTTTTGATGTGGAATGCTTCCTAACATATTTCGCAATGTAATTTTTCTTTATTGTGGCATGAATGTTCAAATCTGAAAGATTCAAGATAAAAGTTTAATATTGACATAGAAATAATAATACTTCAAGCATACTAACTAAGTGATGACGCACAAGTATAGGAGATCGCAACAGTTTTCGAGGGTAGAGTATTCAACCCAAATTTATTGATTCGACACAAGGGGAGCCAAAGAATATTCTCAAGTATTAGCAGCTTAGTTGTCAATTCAACCACACCTGGAAACTTAATATCTGCAGCAAAGTACTTAGTAGCAAAATAATATGATAGTAGTGGTAAAGATAGCAAAAGTAACGGTAGCAAAAGTAATGTTTTTGGTATTTTATAGTGATGATAGCAATAGCAACGGAAAAGTAAATAAGCGAAGAACAATATATGGAAAGCTCGTAGGCAATGGATCGATGATGGAGAATTATGCCGTATGCCGTTCATCATGTAACAGTCATAACCTAGGGTGACACAGAACTAACTCCAGTCCATCAATGTAATGTAGGCATGTATTCCGAATATAGTCATACGTGCTTATGGAAAAGAACTTGCATGACATCTTTTGTCCTACCCTCCCGTGGAAGCGTAGTCCTATTAGAAACTAATGGATATTAAGGCCTCCTTTTAATAGAGTACCAGACCAAAGCATTAACACATAGTGAATACATGAACTCCTCAAACTACGGTCATCACCGGTAAGTATCCCGATTATTGTCACTTCGGGGTTAACGGATCATAACACATAATAGGTGACTATAGACTTGCAATATAGGATCAAGAACTCTCATATATTGATGAAAACAAAATAGGTTCAGATCTGAAATCATGGCACTCGGGCCCTAGTGACAAGCATTAAGCATAGCAAAGTCATAGCAAGATCAATCTAAGAACATAGGGGATACTAGGGATCAAACCCTAACAAAACTAACTCGATTACATGATAAATCTCATCCAACCCATCACCGTCCACTAAGCCTACGATGGAATTACTCACACACGGCGGTGAGCATCATGAAATTGGTGATGGAGGATGGTTGATGATGACAATGGCGACGGATTCCCCTCTCTGGAGCCTCGAACGGACTCCAGATCAGCCCTCCCGAGAGAGTTTAGGGCTTGGCGGCGGCTCCGTATCATAAAATGCAATGAATCCTTCTCTTTTGGTTTTTTTGCCTGAAAGTGAATATATGGAGTCCAGGTTGAGGTCGGTGGAGCGTCAGGGGGGCCACGAGGCAGGGGGCGCGCCCAGGGGGGCAGGCGCGCCCCCACCCTCGTGGACAGGTGGGACACCCCCTGACGTGGATCTTCCTTCCAATATTCATTATATATTCCAAAATAATTCTCCGTTGATTTTCAGGTCATTCCTAGAACTTTTATTTCTGCACAAAAATAACACCATGGCAATTCTGCTGAAAACAGCGTCAGTCCGGGTTAGTTCCATTCAAATCATGCAAGTTAGAGTCCAAAACAAGGGAAAAGGTGTTTGGAAAAGTATATACGATGGAGACGTATCAACTCCCCCAAGCTTAAACCTTTGCTTGTCCTCAAGCAATTCAGTTGATAAACTGGAAGTGATAAAGAAAAACTTTTACAAACTTTGTTTGCTCTTGTTGTTGTAAATATGTAAAGCCAACATTCAAGTTTTCAGCAAAGATTATGAACTAACCATATTCACAATAACATTTAGGTCTCATGTTTAGACATATCAATGACATAATCAACTAGCGAGCTATAATAATAAATCTCGAATGACAACACTTTCTCAAAACAATCATGATATGATATAACGAGGTGGTATCTCTCTAGCCCTTTCTGAGACTGCAAAACATAAATGCAGAGCACCTTTAAAGATCAAGGACTGACTAGACATTGCAATTCATGGTAAAAGAGATCCAGTCAAGTCATACTCAATGTAAACTAACAGTAATGGATGCAAATGACAGAGGCGCTCTCCAACTGGTGCTTTTTAATAAGAGGGTGATGACTCAACATAAAAGTAAATAGATAGGCCCTTCGCAGAGGGAAGCAGGGATTTGTAGAGGTGCCAGAGCTCGGTTTTGAAATAGATATGAATAATATTTTGAGAAGTATACTTTCATTGTCAACATAACAACCAAGAGATGGCGATATCTTCCATGCTACACACATTATAGGCGGTTCCCAAACAAAATGGTAAAGTTTATACTCCCCCTCCACCAACAAGCATCAATCCATGGCTTGCTCGAAACAACGAGTGCCTCCAACTAACAAGAGTCCTGTGGGAGTTTTGTTTGCAGTTATTTTGATTTGATTTGCATAAAGCATGGGACTGGGCATCCCGGTGACCAGCCATTTTCTCATGAGTGAGGAGCGGAGTCCACTCCTCTTGAGAATAACCCGCCTAACATGGAAGATACGGACAGCCCTAGTTGATACATGAGTTATTCAAGCATAGAAAACAAGATATTTATTTGAAGGTTTAGAGTTTGTCACATACAAATTTACTTGAAACGGCAAGTAGATACCGTAAATAAGTAGGTATGATGGACTCATATGGAATAACTTTGGGGTTTATGGAATTGGATGCACAAGCAGTATTCCCGCTTAGTACAGGTGAAGGCTAGCAAAAGACTGGGAAACGACCAGCTAGAGAGCGACAACAGTCATGAACATGCATTAAAATTAATCAACACCGAATGCAAGCATGAGTAGGATATAATGCACCATGAACATAAATATCATAGAGGCTATGTTGATTTTGCTTCAACTACATGCATGAACATGTGCCAAGTCAAGCCACTCGAATCGTTCAAAAGAGGATACCACCCTATCATACCACATCACAACCATTTTAATAGAATGTTGGCAGGCAAGGTAAACCATTATAAGCTCCTAGCTAATTAAGCAAGGCATAAGCAACTATAATCTCTAATTGTCATTGCAAACATGTTTATTCATAATAGGCTGAATCAGGAACGATGAACTAATCATATTTACAAAAACAAGAGAGGTCGAGTTCATACCAGCTTTTCTCATCTCAATAAGTTCATCATATAATCATCATTATTGCCTTTCACTTGCACGACCGAATAGTGTGGATAATAATAATAGTGCACGTGCATTGGACTAAGCTGGAATCTGCGAGCATTCAATTCAAGAGAGAAGACAAGGTAATATGGGCTCTTTGTCAGATCAACAATAATGCATATAAGAGCCACTCAATATTTTCATTATGGTCTTCTCCTCTCGACCCTCAAAGAAAACAAATAAAACTATTTACACGGGAAAGCTCCCAACAAGCAAAAGATGAACGAGAAATCTTTTTGGGTTTTCTTTTTAATTACTACTACTACAGGCATGGAAAGCAAACTAGTTAAAAACTACAACTATTTTTTTTCTTTTGTTTTTATCAAGGTTTATTAAACACACAAGAAGAAAGCATAAAAAGGAAAATAAACTAGCATGGATGATACAATGAAAAAGTATGAGCACCGACAACTGGCATGAGTGTGTGAACATGAATGTAATGTCGGTGAGAGATACGTACCCCCTCCCCCAAGCTTAGGCTTTTGGCCTAAGTTGGTCTATGGCCACGGCTGGCCTGGCAGATATCCAAAGTTGTAGCTGGGGTCATACTGAGATGCAACGGCAATTGCCTGATGAGCTGCAGCTTGGAGGCGAGCTGTCTCCGCCCTCCTCTCATACTCGGTCGCCTCCTCCCTGGTTATAACATATCTCCGTTTTGCCTGAGAGTCAAAGAAAGCGGGAGCAGGGAGAGTGACATGATAGGTGTGTCGTCTGTCAAAGATTAGTCGGTACTGGAGGAAATAAGTAGGTGTGATGGACTCATATGGAATAACTTTGGGGTTTATGGAATTGGATGAACAAGCAGTATTCCCGCTTAGTACAGATGAAGGCTAGCAAAAGACTGGGAAACGACCAGCTAGAGAGCGACAACAGTCATGAACATGCATTAAAATTAATCAACACTGAATGCAAGCATGAGTAGGATATAATGCACCATGAACATAAATATCATAGAGGCTATGTTGATTTTGCTTCAACTACATGCGTGAACATGTGCCAAGTCAAGCCACTCGAATCGTTCAAAAGAGGATACCACCCTATCATACCACATCACAACCATTTTAATAGGATGTTGGCACGCAAGGTAAACCATTATAAGCTCCTAGCTAATTAAGCATGGCATAAGCAACTATAATCTCTAATTGTCATTGCAAACATGTTTATTCATAATAGGCTGAATCAGGAACGATGAACTAATCATATTTACAAAAACAAGAGAGGTCGAGTTCATACCAGCTTTTCTCATCTCAATAAGTTCATCATATAATCATCATTATTGCCTTTCACTTGCACGACCGAATAGTGTGGATAATAATAATAGTGCACGTGCTTTGGACTAAGATGGAATCTGCGAGCATTCAATTCAAGAGAGAAGACAAGGTAATATGGGCTCTTTGTCAGATCAACAATAATGCATATAAGAGCCACTCAACATTTTCATTATGGTCTTCTCCTCTCGACCCTCAAAGAAAACAAATAAAACTATTTACACGGGAAAGCTCCCAACAAGCAAAAGATGAACGAGAAATCTTTTTGGGTTTTCTTTTTAATTACTACTACTACAGGCATGGAAAGCAAACTAGTTAAACACTACAACTAATTTTTTTGTTTTGTTTTTATCAAGGTTTATTAAACACACAAGAAGAAAGCATAAAAAGGAAAATAAACTAGCATGGATGATACAATGAAAAAGTATGAGCACCGACAACTGGCATGAGTGTGTGAACATGAATGTAATGTCGGTGAGAGATACGTACCCCCTCCCCCAAGCTTAGGCTTTTGGCCTAAGTTGGTCTATGGCCACGGCTGGCCTGGCAGATATCCAAAGTTGTAGCTGGGGTCATACTGAGATGCAACGGCAATTGCCTGATGAGCTGCAGCTTGGAGGCGAGCTGTCTCTGCCCTCCTATCATACTCGGTCGCCTCCTCCCTGGTTATAACATATCTCCCTTTTGCCTGAGAGTCAAAGAAAGCAGGAGCAGGGAGAGTGACATGATAGGTGTGTCATCTGTCAAAGATTAGTCGGTACTGGAGGAACTGATCGTTCCTCTCAACAATCTGATGACGAACCATGGCCTCATAATCTAAATAAACAGGAGGCAACTCAATATCATACCCACGTATGGGTATATCAAGAAAATTAGCTAGACGGGTTGCATAAATTCCACCAAAGAAATCTCCATGAATATGATTATTATGCAACCTACGTGCAATGATAGCCCCCAAGTTGTATTGTTTATCTCCTAGAACAGTGCTTCTGAGAACGCTAAGATCAGGCACACACATGTGACATGCTTCATCTTTACCATTAATGCATCTACCTATGAAGAGAGCAAAATAATGTATAGTAGGAAAATGAATGCTCCCTATGGTAGCTTGTGTTTTCAGTGCCAGATATTCTCAAATATTCTAGAAAAAATCATATTTAAATTTTGGGGCATTTGGAGAACTTCTATTTTCGGGGTATTTTTTATTGCATGGATAATTTAGAAGACAGGCAGAAATTACTATTTTTGCTTTATTTAATATAAATAACAGAAAGTAAAAAGAGGGTACAGAGAGTTATGTTTTCTAAATTCATCCATCTCATGCTCATCAAAAGGAGTCCACTAACAAGGTTGATCAGGTCTTGTTAACAAACTCATTCCGAATAACATGGAACTGGAGAATTTTCGAATAACACTAGGTTACCTAACGGGGATATGCACATACCCAACAATAAGAATATCATATTTCTTCTTGACAGTAGGAAGAGGGAATTCAAAACCTCCAATAGTAATTGTTGGAATTTTTCCAATAGAATTGATACTGTGGACTTGAGGTTGTTTCCTCGGAAAGTGTACCATATGCTCATTACCATTAACATGAAAAGTGACATTGCCTTTGGTGCAATCAATAACAGCCCCTGCAGTATTCAAAAAGGGTCTTCCAAGAATAATAGACATACTATCGTCCTCGGGAATATCAAGAATAACAAAGTCCATTAAAATAGTAACTTTTGCAACCACAACAGGCACATCCTCACAAATACCGACAGGTATAGCAGTTGATTTGTCAGCCATTTGCAAAGATATTTCAGTAGGTGTCAATTTATTCAATCAAGTCTACGATATAAAGAGAGTGGCATAACACTAACACCGGCTCCAAGATCACATAAAGCAGTTTTAACATAGTTTTTTTTAATGGAGCATGGTATAGTGGGTACTCCTGCATCTCCTAGTTTCTTAGGTATTCCACCTCTAAAAGTTTAATTAGCAAGCATGGTGGAAATTTCAGCTTCCGGTATCTTTCTTTTATTAGTAACAATATCTTTCATATATTTAGCATAAGGATTCATTTTAAGCATATCAGTCAAACGCATACGCAAAAAGATAGGTCTAATCATTTCAGCAAAGCGCTCAAAATCCTCATCATCCTTTTTCTTGGATGGTTTAGGAGGAAAAGGCATGGGTTTCTGAACCCATGGTTCTCTTTCCTTACCGTGCTTCCTAGCAATAAAGTCTCTCTTATCATAACGTTGATTCTTTGATTGTGGGTTATCAAGATCAACAACAGGTTCAATCTCTACTTCATTGTCATTACTAGGTTGAGCATCAACATGATCATCATTATTAACATTATCACTAGGTTCATGTTCATTACCAGATTGTGTTTCAGCATCAGAAATAGAAATATCATTAGGATTCTCAGGTGTGTCAACAACAGGTTCACTAGTAGCATCCAAAGTCCTATCATTTTTCTTTTTCTTCCTCTTAGAAGGACTAGGTGCATCAATAATATTTCTCTGAGAATCTTTCTCAATTCTCTTAGGACGGCCTTTAGGATACAAAGGTTCCTAAGTCCTTTTACCAGTTCTAGTAGCCTCTCTAACAGCAAAATCATTTTTATTATTTAGTTCATTGAGCAAATCATTCTGAGCCTTGAGTACTTGTTCTACTTGAGTGGTAACCATAGAAGCATGTTTACTAATAAGTTTAAGTTCACCTTTAACATTAGCCATATAATCACCCAAGTGTTCAAGCATATCAGCATTACATTTTAATTCTCTACCAAAATAAGCATTGAAGTTTTCTTGTTTAACCATAAAGTCATCAAACTCATCCAAGCATGGGCTAGCGAACTTAGTAAACGGGATTTCAACTTTATCATATCTATAGAGAAAATTTACCTTTACTACCTGTGTCGGGTTATCAAGACCATGTATTTCTTCAACAGGCGGTAAATTAAGACCATGTATTTCTTCAATAGGAGGTAAATTCTTAACATCTTCAGCTTTAATACCTTTTTCCTTCAGTTTCAATAATTTCATTCTCTCTAGCCCTAGCAAGATGTTCATCAAGAAATTCACCAAGTGGCACAGTAGTATCAAGCATAGAATTAGTTTCATTAGAAGTATCATGCATAGCAGAAGTGGCATCAACAACAACATCCGACATATCAGAATGAATAGCAGAAGCAGGTATAGGTGTCGCAAGCTTAATGAAAACAGAAGGTGAATCAAGTGCAGAGCTAGATGGCAGTTCCTTACCTCCCCTCGTAGTTGAGGGATAATTTTTTGTTTTAGCGTCTTTCAAGTTCCTCAAAATGATAAGAAGATAAAAATCCCAAGTGACTCAAAGAATAGAGTTATGCTCCCCGGCAACGGCACCAGAAAATAGTCTTGATAACCCACAAGTATAGGGGATCGCAACAGTTTTCGGGGGTAGAGTATTCAACCCAAATTTATTGATTCGACACAAGGGGAGCCAAAGAATATTCTCAAGTATTAGCGGCTGAGTTGTCAATTTAACCACACCTGGAAACTTAATATCTGCAGCAAAGTACTTAGTAGCAAAGTAATATGATAGTAGTGGTAAAGATAGCAAAAGTAACGGTAGCAAATGTAATGTTTTTGGTATTTTATAGTGATGATAGCAATAGCAACGGAAAAGTAAATAAGCGAAGAACAATATATGGAAAGCACGTAGGCAATGGATCGGTGATGGACAATTATGCCGGATGCGGTTCATCATGTAACAGTCATAACCTAGGGTGACACAGAACTAGCTCCAGTCCATCAATGTAATGTAGGCATGTATTCCGAATATAGTCATATGTGCTTATGGAAAAGAACTTGCATGACATCTTTTGTCCTACCCTCCCGTGGAAGTGGAGTCCTATTAGAAACTAATGGATATTAAGGCCTCCTTTTAATAGAGTACCAGACCAAAGCATTAACACATAGTGAATACATGAACTCCTCAAACTACGGTCATCACTGGTAAGTATTCTGATTATTGTCGCTTCGGGGTTAACGGATCATAACACATAATAGGTGACTATAGACTTGCAAGATAGGATCAAGAACTCTCATATATTGATGAAAACATAATAGGTTCAGATCTGAAATCATGGCACTCGGGCCCTAGTGACAAGCATTAAGCATAGCAAAGTCATAGCAAGATCAATCTAAGAACATAGGGGATACTAGGGATCAAACCCTAACAAAACTAACTCGATTACATGATAAATCTCATCCAACCCATCACCGTCCATCAAGCCTACGATGGTTGATGATGACGATGGCAACGGATTCCCCTCTCCGGAGCCCCGAACGGACTCCAGATCAGCCCTCCCGAGAGAGTTTAGGGCTTGGCGGCGGCTCCGCATCGTAAAACGCGATGAATCCTTCTCTTTTGGTTTTTTCTGCCCGAAAGTGAATATATGGAGTCCAGGTTGAGGTCGGTGGAGCGTCAGGGGGCCCACGAGGCAGGGGGCGCGCCCCCACCCTCGTGGATAGGTGGGACACCCTCTGACGTGGATCTTCCTTCCAATATTCATTATATATTCCAAAATAATTCTTCGTTGATTTTCAGGTCATTCTGAGATCTTTTATTTCTGCACAAAAATAACACCATGGCAATTCTGCTGAAAACAGCGTTAGTCTGGGTTAGTTCCATTCAAACCATGCAAGTTAGAGTCCAAAACAAGGGCAAAAGTGTTTGGAAAAGTAGATACGACGGAGACGTATCACTAAGCAATCATGTCTTCTCAAAATAACATGGCCAAAGAAAGTTATCCCTACAAAATCATATAGTCTGGCTATGCTCTATCTTCATCACACAAAATATTAAATCATGCACAACCCCGATGACAAGCCAAGCAATTGTTTCATACTTTTGATGTTCTCAAACTTTTTCAATCTTCACGCAATATATGAGCGTGAGCCATGGATATAGCACTATGGTGGAATAGAATGGTGGTTGTGGAGAAGACAAAAAGGGAGAAGATAGTTTCACATCAACTAGGCATATCAATGGGCTATGGAGATGCCCATTAATAGATATCAATGTGAATGAGTAGGGATTGCCATGCAATGGATGCACTAGAGCTATAAGTGTATGAAAGCTCAACAAAAGAAACTAAGTGGGTGTGCATCCAACTTGCTTGCTCACGAAGACCTAGGGCAATTTGAGGAAGCCCATCATTGGAATATACAAGCCAAGTTCTATAATGTAAAATTCCTACTATTTTATGAAAGTGACAACATAGGAGACTATCTCATGAAGATCATGGTGCTACTTTGAAGCACAAGTGTGGAAAAAGGATAGTAACATTGTCCCTTATCTCTTTTTCTCTCATTTTTTTATTTGTTTGGGCCTTCTTTTTTTTGGCCTCTTTTTTCGTCCGGAGTCTCATCCCGACTTGTGGGGTATCATAGTCTCCATCATCCTTTCCTAACTGGGACAATGCTCTAATAATGATGATCATCACACTTCTTTTTACTTAAACTCAAGAATTACAACTCAATACTTAGAAAAAAAATATGACTCTATGTGGATGCCTCTGACGGGGTACCGGGATAATGAATCAAGAGCGACATGTATGAAAGAATTATGAACTGTGGCTTTGCCACAAATATGATGTCGACTACATGATCATGCAAAGCAATATGACAATGATGAAGCGTGTCATAGCAAACGGAACGGTGGTAGGTTGCATGGCAATATATCTCGGGATGGCTATGGAAATGCCATAATAGGTAGGTATGGTGGTTGTTTTGAGGAAGGTATATGGTGGGTTTATGGTACCGGCGAAAGTTGTGTGGTACTAGAGAGGCTAGCAAATGTGGAAGGGTGAGGGTGCGTATAATCCATTGACTCAACATTAGTCATAAAGAACTCACATACTTATTGCAAAAATCTATTAGTTATCGAAACAAAGTACTACGTGCATGCTCCTAGGGGGATAGATTGGTAGGAAAAGACCATCGCTCTTCCCCGACCGCCACTCATAAGGAAGGCAATCAATAAATAAATCATGCTCCGACTTCATCACATAACGGTTCACCATACGTGCATGCTATGGAAATCACAAACTTCAACACAAGTATTTCTCAAATTCACAAGTACTCAACTAGCATGACTCTAATATCACCATCTCCATATATCAAAACAATCATCAAGTATCAAACTTCTCTTAGAATTCAATGCACTTGTATGATTTTTTTTATTATTGCCATGATGGTCTAAAGGACTCTCAAAATAATATAAGTGAAGCATGAGGGATCAATTATTTCTATAAAATAGAACCACTGTAACATCCCAAATTTTCAATTTGGAATGTTATACAATAGATCATCTTTGCATATCATATTTTATTGCATTTTGGCTGATCCAGAAATTCTACGCAACTCAAGGACCCACGGAGAGAGTTGGGGATTTCATTATTTTCATATTTGAGTTTTCTCAAATTTTGAAAATAGGATCATTTGATTTTATTTATTTTATCTTCAATTATTTCTAATATAAAATATGAGAGAGGGAATAAAATGACTTTCCCAAAATAAATAAATATTGAGGATTTAATAATAAAATCAAATAAGATTTTATTTTGGTTTTATTTGCTATTTTATTTGAATTTAGGGAAAATTGCACGTTTTCAAAATTGCATTTAGGGCCAAGAAAATGTTCATCCTGTTCTAAATATTTTATTTAGACGGTGAAAAATTGTTTTGTCATTTTTAGAATTTTATTTATTTTTCTAGAATTTTTTTTAGTTGCAGTGGTATTGTCTTAAAAAAAGGATCAAGTATGTATCCCGGCATGTGCCGAAGAGGACTCAAGTAAATTTTTTAACAAGAGTTGTGCAGGAGGAGGTACCAGTAGTGAAGGATTTCCCTGATGTATTTCCAGAGGAGTTGCCCAGCATGCCACCGGATAGAGATATTGAGTTTTTGATTGAGCTTTTGCCAGGCACAGGGCCAATATCTAAGAGACCATATAGAATGCCCACAAAGGAAAGGCTAACGTAGTAGCTGACGCGTTGAGCCGTAAAAGCCATGTCAACACCTTAATGACGGGAGATTTACCAAGAGAGTTAGCCGAAAATCTTCGTGAGCTATGTTTGGAGATAGTTCCGAGAGGCTATGTAGCAGCATTGGAGATTCAGTCTACTTTGATGGATAAGATCAGAGAAGCCCAGAAGACTGATAAGGATATTGCTTCTGTTAAGGAGAAAATAAGCAAAGAAAAAGCTAAAGGATTTCATGAGGATGAGCACGATACCTTATGGTTTGAAGACCGTGTTTATGTGCCTAATGATTCGGTGCTCAGGAAATTGATTATGCAAGAGGCCCATGATTCACCATATTTGATTCACCCAGGAAATACCCAGATGTATTTGGATTTGAAGGATAATTTCTGGTGGACCGGAATGAAGAAGGATATTGAGGAGTATGTAGCAGTTTGTGATGTATGTCAGAGAGAAAAAGTAGAGCATCAGAAGCCAGCAGGATTGCTACAGCTATTGCCGATACCCGAATGGAAGTGGGATAAACTAGGCATGGATTTTATTACAGGATTGCCCAGAACTCATTCAGGCTATGACTCGATTTGGGTTGTAGTCGATCGTTTGACAAAGGTAGCTCATTTCATTCCAGTGAAGACTACCTATACCAGTGCTAAGTTAGCAAAGATATACATGACCAGGATCATATGTCTGCATGGAGTTCCAAGGAGCATCATATCAGATAGAGGAACCCAGTTTACCTCAAAATTCTGGAATCAGTTGCATGAAACTTTGGGTACCAGGCTAGAGTTCAGTACAGCTTTCCATCCGCAAACAGATGGACAGACCGAGAGAGTCAATCAGATTCTGGAGGATATGCTGAGAGCTTGTGCGCTAGATTATGGATCTAGTTGGGACAATAATTTGCCATACACAGAATTCTCTTATAACAACAGTTATCAATCCAGTTTGAAGATGGCCCCTTTCGAAGCCTTGTACGGAAGGAGGTGCAGGACCCCGTTGTCATGGGATGAAGTTGGAGACCGACAGTTGTTTGGACCAGATCTGATTAAGGAGTCTGAACAAAAAGTAAAATTGATTCGCGATAGGCTTGTTGGAAAAATGCCCTAGAGGCAATAATAAAAGGATTATTATTATATTTCCTTGTTCATGATAATTGTCTTTTATTCATGCTATAATTGTGTTATCCGGAAATCGTAACACATGTGTGAATACTTAGACACCAACATGTCCCTAGTAAGCCTCTAGTTGACTAGCTCGTTGATCAACAGATAGTCATGGTTTCCTGACTATGGACATTGGATGTCATTGATAACGAGATCACATCATTAGGAGAATGATGTGATGGACAAGACCCAATCCTAAACATAGCACAAGATCGTATAGTTCGTTTGCTAGAGTTTTCCAATGTCAAGTATCTTTTCCTTAGACCATGAGATCGTGTAACTCCCGGATACCGTAGGAGTGCTTTGGGTGTACCAAACATCACAACGTAACTGGGTGACTATAAAGGTATACTACGGGTATCTCCGAAAGTGTCTGTTGGGTTGACACGGATCAAGACTGGGATTTGTCACTCCGTATGACGGAGAGGTATCACTGGGCCCACTCGGTAATGCATCATCATTATGAGCTCAAAGTGACCAAGTGTCTGGTCACGGGATCATGCATTACGGTACGAGTAAAGTGACTTGCCGGTAACGAGATTGAACGAGGTATTGGGATACCGACGATCGAATCTCGGGCAAGTAACATACCGATTGACGAAGGGAATTGTATACGGGGTTGCTTGAATCATCGACATCGTTGTTCATACGATGAGATCATCAAGAGCATGTGGGAGCCAACATGGGTATCCAGATCTCGCTGTTGGTTATTGACCGGAGAGCAATCTCGGTCATGTCTACATGTCTCCCGAACCCGTAGGGTCTACACACTTAAGGTTCGGTGACGCTAGGGTTGTAGGGATATGTATATGCAGTAACCCGAATGTTGTTCGGAGTCCCGGATGAGATCCCGGACGTCACGATGAGTTCCGGAATGGTCCGGAGGTAAAGAATTATATATAGGAAGTGCTATTTCGGCCATCGGGACAAGTTTCGGGGTCACCGGTATTGTATCGGGACCACCAGAAGGGTCCCGGGGGTCCACCGGGTGGGGCCACCTATCCCGGAGGGCCCCATGGGCTGAAGTGGGAAGGGATCCAGCCCAAAGTAGGCTGGGGCGCCACTTCCCCTAGGGCCCATGCACCTAGGGTGGGGGAAACCCTAAAGGGGAGGCGCCCCTTGCTTGGGGGGCAAGCCCCCCACCCCTTGGCCGCCGCCCCCCTAGGAGATTGCATCTCCTAGGGCCGGCGCCCCCCCCTAGGCCCCCCTATATATAGTGGGGGGGATGGAGGACCTCTTATCTTTGCCTTTGGTGCCTCCCTCTCCCTCTCCAACACATCCTCCTCCATAGAGCTTGGCGAAGCCCTGCCGGAGTACTGCGGCTCCATCACCACCACGCCGTCGTGCTGCTGCTGGAGCCATCTTCCTCAACCTCTCCTTCCCCCTTGCTGGATCAAGAAGGAGGAGACGTCATGTTGACCGTACGTGTGTTGAACGTGGAGGTGCCGTCCGTTCGGCGCCAGGATCTCCGGTGATTTGGATCACGTCAAGTACGACTTCCTCATCCCCGTTCTTTGAACGCTTCCGCGCGTGATCTACAAAGGTATGTAGATGCAATCCAATCACTCGTTGCTAGATGAACTCCTAGATGGATCTTGGTGAAACCGTAGGAAAATTTTTGTTTTCTGCAACGTTCCCCAACAGTGGCATCATGAGCTAGGTCTATGTGTAGTTCCTTTTGCACGAGTAGAACACAATTTGTTGTGGGCATTGATGTTGTCAACTTTCTTGCCGCTACTAGTCTTATCTTTCTTCAGCGGTATTGTGGGATGAAGCAGCCCGGACCAACCTTACACGTACGCTTACGTGAGACCGGTTCCACCGACTAACATGCACAAGTTGCATAAGGTGGCTAGCGGGTGTCTGTCTCTCCCACTTTAGTTGGAGCGGATTCGATGAAAAGGGTCCTTATGAAGGGTAAATAGAAGTTGACAAATCACGTTATGGCTTTCACGTAGGTAAGAAAACGTTCTTGCTAGAACCCTATTGCAGCCACGTAAAACTTGCAACAACAATTAGAGGACGTCTAACTTGTTTTTGCAGCAAGTGTTCTGTGATGTGATATGGCCAAAGTTGTGATGAATGATGAATGATATATATGTGATGTATGAGATGTTCATGCTATTGTAATAGGAATCACGACTTGCATGTCGATGAGTATGACAACCGGCAGGAGCCATAGGAGTTGTCTTTATTTTTTGTATGACCTGCGTGTCATTGAGAAACGCCATGTAAATTACTTTACTTTATTGCTAAACGCGTTAGCCGTAGTAGTAGAAGTAACAGTTGGCGAGCAACTTCATGGAGACACGATGATGGAGATCATGATGATGGAGATCATGGTGTCATGCCGGTGACAAGATGATCATGGAGCCCCAAGATGGAGATCAAAGGAGCTATGTGATATTGGCCATGTCATGTCACTATTATTTGATTGCATGTGATGTTTATCATGTTTCTGCATCTTGTTTACTTAGAACGACGGTAGTAAATAAGATGATCCCTCATAATAATTTCAAGAAAGTGTTTCCCCTAACTGTGCACCGTTGCGACAGTTCGTTGTTTCGAAGCACCACGTGATGATCGGGTGTTAGATTCCAACGTTCACATACAACGGGTGTAAGACAGATTTACACATGCAAACACTTAGGTTGACTTGACGAGCCTAGCATGTACAGACATGGCCTCGGAACACAGAAGACCGAAAGGTCGAGCATGAGTCGTATAGAAGATACGATCAACATGAAGATGTTCACCGATGTTGACTAGTCTGTCTCACGTGATGATCAGACACGGCCTAGTTAACTCGGATCATGTTATACTTAGATTACTGGAGGGATGTCTATCTAAGTGGGAGTTCATTGAATATTTTGATTAAATGAACTTAATTATCATGAACTTAGTCTAAAATTTTTACAATATGTCTTGTAGATCAAATGGCCAACGTAGTCCTCAACTTCAACGCGTTCCTAGAGAAAACCAAGTTGAAAGACGATGGCAGCAACTACACGGACTGGGTCCAGAACCTGAGGATCATCCTCATAGCTGCCAAGAAAGATTATGTCCTACAAGCACCGCTAGGTGACGCACCTGTTCTCCCTGCAGAACAAGACGTTATGAACGCTTGGCAGGCACGTACCGATGACTACTCCCTCGTTCAGTGCGGCATGCTTTACAGCTTAGAGCCGGGGCTCCAAAAGCGTTTTGAGAGACACGGAGCATATGAGATGTTCGAAGAGCTGAAAATGGTTTTCCAAGCTCATGCCCGGGTTGAGAGATATCAAATCTCTGACAAGTTCTTCAGCTGTAAGATGGAGGAAAACAGTTCTGTCAGTGAGCACATACTCACTATGTCTGGGTTGCATAACCGCTTGACTCAGCTGGGAGTTAATCTCCTGGATGACGCGGTGATTGACAGAATCCTTCAGTCGCTTCCACCGAGCTACAAGAGCTTTGTGATGAACTTCAATATGCAGGGGATGGAAAAGACCATTCCTGAAGTATTTGCAATGCTGAAATCAGCAGAGGTAGAAGTCAAAAAGGAACATCAAGTGTTGATGGTGAATAAAACCACTAAGTTCAAGAAGGGCAAGGGTAAGAAAGCCTTCAAGAAGGACGGCAAGGGAGTTGCCGCGCCCGGCAAGCAAGCTGCCGGGAAGAAGCCAAAGAATGGACCCAAGCCCGAGACTGAGTGCTTTTATTGCAAGGGAAGTGGTCACTAGAAGCGGAACTGCCCCAAATACTTAGCAGACAAGAAGGCCGGCATCACGAAAGGTATATGTGATATACATGTAACTGATGTGTACCTTACCAGTACTCATAGTAGATCCTGGGTATTTGATACCGGTGCGGTTGCTCACATTTGTAACTCAAAACAGGAGCTGCGGAATAAGCGGAGACTGGCGAAGGACGAGGTGACGATGCGCGTCGGGAATGGTTCCAAGGTCAATGTGATCGCCATCGGCATGCTACCTCTACATTTACCTTCGGGATTAGTATTAAACCTTAATAATTGTTATTTAGTGCCAGCTTTGAGCATGAACATTGTATCAGGATCTCGTTTAATTCGAGATGGCTACTCATTTAAATCCGAGAATAATGGTTGTTCTATTTATATGAGAGATATGTTTTATGGTCATGCTCCGATGGTGAATGGTTTATTCTTAATAAATCTCGAGCGTAATGCTACACATGTTCATAGTGTGAGTACCAAAAGATGTAAGATTGATAATGATAGTCCCACATACTTGTGGCACTGCCGCCTTGGTCACATAGGTGTCAAACGCATGAAGAAGCTCCATGCTGATGGACTTTTAGAGTCTCTTGATTACGAATCATTTGACATGTGCGAACCATGCCTCATGGGTACAATGACCAAGACTCCGTTCTCAGGAACAATGGAGCGAGCAACCAACTTATTGGAAATCATACATACTGATGTGTGCGGTCCAATGAGTGTTGAGGCTCGCGGTGGCTATCGTTATGTTCTCACCCTCAATGATGACTTGAGTAGATATGGGTATGTCTACTTAATGAAACACAAGTCTGAGACCTTTGAAAAGTTCAAGGAATTTCAGAGTGAGGTTGAGAATCAACATGACAGGAAAGTCAAGTTCCTGCGATCAGATCGTGGAGGAGAATACTTGAGTCACGAGTATGGCACACACTTAAGAAAATGTGGAATAGTTTCACAACTCACGCCGCCTGGAACACCTCAGCGTAATGGTGTGTCTGAACGTCGTAATCGCACTCTATTAGATATGGTGCGATCTATGATGTCTCTTACCGATTTACCGCTATCTTTTTGGGGCTATGCTTTAGAGACTGCCGCATTCACTTTAAATAGGGCTCCGTCGAAATCCATTGAGACGACACCGTATGAATTATGGTTTGGGAAGAAACCTAAGCTGTCGTTTCTAAAAGTTTGGGGATGCGATGCTTATGTCAAGAAACTTCAACCTGAAAAGCTCGAACCCAAGTCGGAAAAATGCGTCTTCATAGGATACCCTAAAGAAACTATTGGGTATACCTTCTACCTTAGATCCGAAGGCAAGATCTTTGTTGCCAAGAATGGATCCTTTCTAGAGAAGGAGTTTCTCTCGAAAGAAGTAAGTGGGAGGAAAGTAGAACTTGATGAAGTATTACCTCTTGAACCGGAAAATGGCGCAACTCAAGAAAATGTTCCTGAGGTGCCTGCACCGACTAGAGAGGAAGTTAATGATGATGATCAAGATACTTCTGATCAAGCTCCTACTGAAATTCGAAGGTCCACAAGGACACGTTCCGCACCAGATTGGTACGACAACCCTGTCTTGGAAATCATGTTGTTAGACAACGGTGAACCTTCGAACTATGAAGAAGCTATGGCGGGCCCGGATTCCGACAAATGGCTGGAAGCCATGAAATTTGAGATAGGATCCATGTATGAAAACGAAGTATGGACTTTGACTGACTTGCCCGTAGAGCGGCGAGCCATAGAAAATAAATGGATCTTTAAGAAGAAGACAGACGCGGATGGAAATGTGACCATCTATAAAGCTCGGCTTGTCGCTAAGGGTTATCGACAAGTTCAAGGGGTCGACTACGATGAGACTATCTCACCGGTAGCGAAGCTGAAGTCCGTCCGAATCATGTTAGCAATTGCCGCATTCTATGATTATGAAATATGGCAAATGGACGTCAAAACGGCATTCCTTAATGGTTTCCTTAAGGAAGAATTGTATATGATGCAGCCGGAAGGTTTTGTCGATCCTAAGTATGCTGACAAGGTGTGCAAGCTCCAACGCTCGATTTATGGGCTGGTGCAAGCATCTCGGAGTTGGAACATTCACTTTGATGAGATGATCAAAGCGTTTGGGTTTATGCAGACTTATGGAGAAGCCTGCGTTTACAAGAAAGTGAGTGGGAGCTATGTAGCATTTCTCATATTATATGTAGATGACATACTTTTGATGGGAAATGATATAGAGCTTTTGGACAGCATTAAGGCCTACTTGAATAAGAGTTTTTCAATGAAGGACCTAGGAGAAGCTGCTTATATATTAGGCATCAAGATCTACAGAGATAGATCAAGATGCCTCATAGGTCTTTCACAAAGCACATACCTTGATAAGATATTGAAGAAGTTCAATATGGATCAGTCTAAGAAGGGGTTCTTGCCTGTGTTGCAAGGTGTGAAATTGAGCTCAGCTCAATGTCCGACCACGGCAGAAGATATAGAAGAGATGAGTGTCATCCCCTATGCCTCAGCCATAGGTTCTATTATGTATGCCATGTTGTGTACCAGACCTGATGTAAACCTTGCCGTGAGTTTGGTAGGAAGGTACCAAAGTAATCCCGGCAAGGAACACTGGACAGCGGTCAAGAATATCCTGAAGTACCTGAAAAGGACTAAGGAAATGTTTCTCGTTTATGGAGGTGACGAAGAGCTCGTCGTAAAAGGTTACGTCGACGCTAGCTTCGACACAGATCTAGATGACTCTAAGTCACAAATCGGATACGTGTATATTTCGAATGGTGGGGCAGTAAGCTGGTGCAGTTGCAAGCAGAGCGTCGTGGCGGGATCTACATGTGAAGTGGAGTACATGGCAGCCTCGGAGGCAGCGCATGAAGCAATTTGGGTGAAGGAGTTCATCACCGACCTAGGAGTCATACCCAATGCGTCGGGGCCGATCAAGCTCTTCTGTGACAACACTGGAGCTATTGCTCTTGCCAAGGAGCCCAGGTTTCCCAAGAAGACAAGGCACATCAAGCGTCGCTTCAACTCCATTCGTGGAAATGTTCAAGATGGAGACATAGATATTTGTAAAGTACATACGGACCTGAATGTAGCAGATCCGTTGACTAAACCTCTCCCTAGAGCAAAACATGATCAACACCAGAATTCCATGGGTGTTCGATTCATCACAATGTAACTAGATTATTGACTCTAGTGCAAGTGGGAGACTGTTGGAAATATGCCCTAGAGGCAATAATAAAAGGATTATTATTATATTTCCTTGTTCATGATAATTGTCTTTTATTCATGCTATAATTGTGTTACCCGGAAATCGTAACACATGTGTGAATACTTAGACACCAACATGTCCCTAGTAAGCCTCTAGTTGACTAGCTCGTTGATCAACAGATAGTCATGGTTTCCTGACTATGGACATTGGATGTCATTGATAACGAGATCAAATCATTAGGAGAATGATGTGATGGACAAGACCCAATCCTAAACATAGCACAAGATTATATAGTTTGTTTGCTAGAGTTTTCCAATGTCAAGTATCTTTTCCTTAGACCATGAGATCGTGTAACTCCCGGATACCGTAGGAGTGCTTTGGGTGTACCAAACGTCACAACGTAACTGGGTGACTATAAAGGTATACTACGGGTATCTCCGAAAGTGTCTGTTGGGTTGACACGGATCAAGACTGGGATTTGTCACTCCGTATGACGGAGAGGTATCACTGGGCCCACTCGGTAATGCATCATCATTATGAGCTCAAAGTGACCAAGTGTCTGCTCATGGGATCATGCATTACGGTACGAGTAAAGTGACTTGCCGGTAACGAGATTGAACGAGGTATTGGGATACCGACGATCGAATCTCGGGCAAGTAACATACCGATTGACGAAGGAAATTGTATACGGGGTTGCTTGTATCCTCGACATCGTGGTTCATCTGATGAGATCATCAAGAGCATGTGGGAGCCAACATGGGTATCCAGATCCCGCTGTTGGTTATTGACCGGAGAGCAATCTCGGTCATGTCTACATGTCTCCCAAACCCGTAGGGTCTACACACTTAAGGTTCGGTGATGCTAGGGTTGTAGGGATATGTATATGCAGTAACCCGAATGTTGTTTGGAGTCCCGGATGAGATCCCGGACGTCACGAGGAGTTCCGGAATGGTCCGGAGGTAAAGAATTATATATAGGAAGTGCTATTTCAGCCATCGGGACAAGTTTCAGGGTCACCGGTATTGTACCGGGACCACCGGAAGGGTCCCGGGGGTCCACCGGGTGGGGCCACCTATCCCGGAGGGCCCCATGGGCTGAAGTGGGAAGGGATCCAGCCCAAAGTGGGCTGGGGCACCACTTCCCCTAGGGCCCATGCGCCTAGGGTGGGGGAAACCCTAAAGGGGGGGCGCCCCCTTGCTTGGGGGCAAGGCCCCCACCCCTTGGCCGCCGCCCCCCTAGGAGATTGCATCTCCTAGGGCCGCCGCCCCCCCCTAGGCCCCCCTATATATAGTGGGGGGGATGGAGGACCTCTCATCGTTGCCTTTGGTGCCTCCCTCTCCCTCTCCAACACATCCTCCTCCTCCTCCATAGAGCTTGGCGAAGCCCTGCCGGAGTACTGCGGCTCCATCACCACCACGCCGTCGTGCTGCTGCTAGAGCCATCTTCCTCAACCTCTCCTTCCCCCTTGCTGGATCAAGAAGGAGGAGACGTCACGCTGACCGTACGTGTGTTGAACGCGGAGGTGCCGTCCGTTCGGCGCTAGGATCTCCGGTGATTTGGATCACGTCGAGTACGACTTCCTCATCCCCGTTCTTTGAATGCTTCCGCGCGTGATCTACAAAGGTATGTAGATGCAATCCAATCACTCGTTGCTAGATGAACTCCTAGATGGATCTTGGTGAAACCGTAGGAAATTTTTTGTTTTCTGCAACGTTCCCCAACAAGGCTCAAGGTAGCCCAGTCCAGGCAAAAGAGCTACGCAGATTCAAAACGCAAGGAGACAGTTTACGAAGTCGGAGACCGAGTTTATCTTCGAGTATCTTCACTTCGAGGAGTTAAGCATTTTGGAGTTAAGGGGAAGTTAGCGCCACGTTTTGTAGGACCATACAAAGTTTTGGAGCGTATGGGAGAAGTAGCTTATAAGTTGGAATTGCCCAAAGGATTGTCAGGAGTTCATGACATGTTCCACGTTTCCCAGTTGAAGAAGTGCCACGCAGAGATGGCTGATATACCGCTAAGAGATACAGTGCCACTGGAAGCGATTCAGTTGGACAGTGATTTGACCTATGAGGAGAAACCAGTTAAGATTCTTGAGTATGCCAGCCGAGTCACCCGCAGCAAGGTTATCAAGTTTTGCAAAGTTTAGTGGAGCCACCACACGGAGGATGAAGCCACCCGGAAACGAGAGGAAGATCTGTTGAAGGACCACCCTCACCTATTTTCTAGCCAACCCGAATCTCGAGGGCGAGATTCATCTTTAGGGGGGTAGGTTTGTAACATCCCAAATTTTCAATTTGGAATGTTATACAATAGATCATCTTTGCATATCATATTTTATTGCATTTTGGCTGATCCAGAAATTCTACGCAACTCAAGGACCCACGGAGAGAGTTGGGGATTTCGTTATTTTCATATTTGAGTTTTCTCAAATTTTGAAAATAGGATCATTTGATTTTATTTATTTTATCTTCAATTATTTCTAATATAAAATATGAGAGAGGGAATAAAATGACTTTCCCAAAATAAAGAAATATTGAGGATTTAATAATAAAATCAAATAAGATTTTATTTTGGTTTTATTTGCTATTTTATTTGAATTTAGGGAAAAATTGCACGTTTTCAAAAAATACATTTAGGGCCAAGAAAATGTTCATCCTGTTCTAAATATTTTATTTAGACGGCGAAAATTTGTTTTGTCATTTTTAGAATTTTATTTATTTTTCTAGATTTTTTTAGTCGCAGCGGTATTGTCTTAAAAAAAAGACACCCCACGCCGGACTGGGCCAAGGGCCCGGCCGAGCAGGCCGGCCCAGCCGCCGCCGCCTCTCGCCCGGGGTAGGGACAGGAGTCCCGACCGCCGCCGCCGCCGAGTCCGGGGAGGACCCGCCTCCCGAGGCCGCCCCTTCCCCAAGTCGCCGCCTCCCCCCCCTTTATAACCCCGCCGGACCCCCCTGGAGCCGCCCCACACCGCCGCCGCCCCCCACGCCGCTTGTCGCCCCTGCCGCCGCCCAGAGCCGCTGCCCCGCACCACCCGCCGCCGCCGGAGCCCCGCCGGAGCCCCGAGCCAAGGTAGCCGCTGCCGCCGGTTTTCTGAGAAAAACCGTTTCGTTTTATTTAGAAAACCCTAGTTTTCGTTTTTTTAAATAGATCGATTTTTCTCTGGTTTATTTATTTAGCGAGCGTTCGCTCGTTCGTTCGTATTAATGAACGCGTTCATCGTTTAGTTCCAGTTAACGAACGTTTGTTCGTTAACCTGTTCGTCATTTTTCTTTTTCTCGGATTAAATCTGTGATTTTCTGATCGCGATTTCTGATCCGATGTTCGTTTTAGTTTAACTTTTTGCTCGTTTGTCGGAACCAGGCGATTCAAGCGCCTGGTGTTTCGTCTCGAAACCCTCTTTCCGTTTAACCAACTCAAACAAGTTTTTGCCTCAGTTAAAATTTCCCTAGATTCAGATTAGTAAACGAAGCTTGTTTCTTTTGCCGTTTGTCTTTCGTTGCTTCGTTCGATTTGGTTCTTTTTGCCAACCGGAGTTCTTAAGTTGGACTTTCTGGTTAGATCTCTTATTCGAGTTTTACCTGTGCATTAGTTGAGTACTTATTGTATGCTTGTTTGTTTGCGATAGAGTACCCGGAGTGTGCCGCTTACTACTTCGAATCGCTAGGTTTCACGGATCATCAGCAAGGCAAGTAACACTTTGATCATACTTCCTACTACCCAGTTTTTATTGCATTAGATCAATCCTCACACATTGCATGATTAGGATCTAATTAAATTGTGGGTTTGGGAAGTAGATGAGGTAGTACCTATTACCTGTTTATTATCAAACCTTTGGGAGTTACTTCTACGTTTGCTTTTATTGCCATGCTATGCTAGTAGACGTGGATTGGGTGAGTGAAATCCATGACAGATGTGAGATTGATAATTTAATGGTTTGTCTAAGGTGGCAACTTAAACACACATCTGGGTGGATTGAGGCGCCTGGGTATTCCAGCGATTGCCTGTTTTCTTTTGGACCGCCACCCAGGCTCAAAGGGATCATGAGATTATTCATGCTAGAAACTTCCATGTGCAACCACAAGCTACTATGGGCTCTAGCATAGTTGACTAAGTCGTGCGAACTCTTACAGTGGTAGACTAGCAGATGTAGGGGATATAGGTTGGTACGGTCTACCCATCGTAAGGTGCTAGCGCTTCTGAAAGACTATGTCTCGGTCATCCGTTTCTCAAACACCATGTAGTGCGAGAATCCTAACGGAAGAGATCGAGTCTTGTGGGGAAAGTGCGCAAACCTCTGCAGAGTGTATAAACTAATCATGGTTAGCCGTGTCCCCGGTTATGGACATCTTGAGTATCTAGAACTTGGATTATCATATGAATCTCATCATGTTACTCTAATTAATTTTGTTGGGTTTTAATGATGATTGCTTAATTGGGATTGAGAATGCTATCAACCATTCTCAATGTTTAACAACTACCATGATAGTTAAATAAAATTTATTTCCTTTGCAGTAGGGAAAAATTGGCTTTACGCAAAATTGTAACCATAGAGCTTTCCACTAGCCAAATATGCATGTAGTATAGTTTTATTCTTCCATCATTCTCTATGTGTTACCTTGCCAGCATATTCCATGTGTTGACCCGTTTTCGGGCTGCAACGTTCATGTTGCAGACTTTTCAGACGACGAGTAAGGTGCTTTTAGGTCGTGGTTCTATACTCAGTGATGTCGTTAAAATTGATGCACTCACTTATCTTCCAAGCCTTCCGCTGTTATCGTTATTAGATGGCCTTAAGCCATATTTATTGTAATAAGTTCTCTTTTGAGACACTCGATGTAATAAGTGTGTGATTTCTACTCTGTTATAAATCCTTCAAGTACTGTGTGGTGTCAGCATTACTGATCCAGGGATGACACCTGAGCACAGAGATTGGACCGGTTGAGTTCTGGTCGCTACAAGATGGTATCAGAGCACACGCTGACTGTAGGACACGACCACTAAGCTAAAGCTCTAGATCACTACTCTCTTCTCATTCTAACTCCTCATCTTTTCTACTCTTTTAGGATGGCAGATGCAAGGAACAAGTTCACGCAACCGGATGAAGATACACCCTTTGGACGCCACTTGAAGGAAGTAACTAGATATCTGAACATAGGAGTAGCAAGTTTCACCGGAACCTACAACGCCACTTTACCTGAAGAAGAGCGCTGGATGATTCAAGTTCAAGTTCCAGGAAGGACGTTCATGCCAGTCACTGAGCCCATAGAGTTTTCATTTGATGCACCAACGTGGAGTCTAGGAAGGAGCATGGCAGCTCACATCGTCATGGGACGCATTGGAGAAGTTTACAGCAATGATCTCAAGGATACTATCTACCAGATTTGTGGGCGCCGAGATGAGCACTGGGAGATGATCAGCACCAAGAAGGATAGATCAATTGTAGCTTTTATCCAGGAGTTAAACCAGCACATTCGACGTCAGGAGAACCAGATGTGCGCCGACCTGATAGATCTGAAGAAGGCAAGGACAAGAATCAAGGAACTGGAGGAAGAACTCAAGGCTACACGTGAAGATTATGAAGAGGAAATCGAAGTATTTGTGGAGAAGAATGACGATCTGATCAGGAAGATTGGAATAATTATGGGAGACCCTACACCAGTAGAAGAAGACGAAGAACCCAAGGAGATTCGCCCGGAAGACTACATCATCATCGACGACACCGACTCGGATCCAGATGATAGCGATGATGACTATGTGGATGAAGCTGGAGCAGATATCATGGAGTCTGCAACCGAAGAATATTTCTAGTAGACCACCCCAATAGTAGTAGTAGTCCACCATGTAAATATAGTAGTCCAAGCACTTTTGCGATAGTTAGATCGATTGTATGCCCTTGTTTGATTGAATGAAGTGAATTGTTTGCTTTTGCCTCATGTGCATATGGGTAGTGTTTTCTCTTTAGATCCCCTCTCTACTCTTAAATCTCATCTTTTCTAGACCCTCAGATGCCTCCGAGACGTGACCCCGGATTTACCTTCCCACCGGAGCTCACTCAGTTGATCCAGCAGCAGAACATGTTGATGCAGTTGCTAGTCCAGAATCAGAATCAGGGGAACAACAACAACAACAACCCACCACCACCACCACCTGTTGATCACTTAGCCCGTTTTCTTAGGCTGAATCCGCCGGCGTTTTCCAGTAGCACCGAGCCGATAGTAGCAGATGATTGGCTCCGCAAGACAGCAAGGGAGTTGACCACGGCAGGATGCACAGATGCGGAAAAGGTGAAGTTTGCCGCACATCAGCTTGAAGGACCTGCAGCATCATGGTGGGAGAATTTCACAGCCACTTTCCCTGTCGACACTGTCACATGGGACCAGTTTTAGGAGGCTTTCCGTACTGCCCATCTTTCAGCAGGAGCTATGGCCATGAAGAAGCGAGAGTTTCGCAACTTGCGCCAAGGAGGGTGGACAGTTGGCCAGTATGTGGAGGACTTTAGTAAGCTAGCACATTATGCCCCAAATGATGTTGCTACGAATGCAGCTAAGCAGGAGAAGTTTCTGGAAGGACTGAATGATGAGTTGAGCATGCAGTTGATGGTAGCAACCTTCAACAACTACCAGGAGTTGGTAGACCGTGCTCTCATGATTGAAGGGAAGCAACAGCAAATTGAGAACTGCAAGAGGAAGTATGGACAAGGGAAGTATAATTCTGGAGCTCAGCAGAAACCACGTTTTACCCCTAGACCAGGAGGACATTTTCAGCATACCCATGGAGGAGGTAGCTCGCATAACCATAATGGCCCCAAGAATGGTAATGGGAATGGAGGAAGCAACGGCCAAAACCACACCAACCCATCAACCCCAGCCAAGAGAGACTTGAGCCAAGTCACTTGCTTTAGTGTCAGAAGACCGGACATTACGCTAATGAACGTCCTGAAGCCCAGAATGGAAATGGCAATGGAAGCTCTGGGAAGAAGCCGAACCCTTTCAACAGGGGACAGGTGAACCACGTAAATGTGGAGGAAGTTGAAGCCCAGCCCGATGCAGTAATAGGTAAGTTTTTGGTTAAGTCATTTACTGCACTCGTTTTTTGATACTGGTGCATCACATTCATACATATCAAGGGGATTTGTGGATAAGTATAAACTGCCAACCCAAGCCCTTAGGTCACCCATGTTAGTAACCTCGCCTGGAGCAGAGTATATGGCTAGTCTATGGTGTGATCGGTTACCATTAAGGATTGGTAACTACGTATTTCCCTCAGACCTAATAGTATTGGAATCTCAAGGATTGGATGTGATATTAGGCATGGATTGGTTATCAAAGTATGAAGGGAAAATTGAATGTGCCAGTAAGTCAATTTTGCTTACCACCCCAGAAGGAAGAAGGATCAAGTATGTATCCCGGCATGTGCCGAAGAGGACTCAAGTAAATTGTTTAACATGAGTTGTGCAGGAGGAGGTACCAGTAGTGAAGGATTTCCCTTATGTATTTCCAGAGGAGTTGCCCGGCATGCCACCAGATAGAGATATTGAGTTTTTGATTGAGCTTTTGCCAGGCACAGGGCCAATATCTAAGAGACCATATAGAATGCCCGCAAAGGAAAGGCTAACGTAGTAGCTGACGCGTTGAGCCGTAAAAGCCATGTTAACACCTTAATGACGGGATATTTACCAAGAGAGTTAGCCGAAAATCTTCGTGAGCTATGTTTGGAGATAGTTCCGAGAGGCTATGTAGCAGCATTGGAGATTCAGTCTACTTTGATGGATAAGATCAGAGAAGCCCAGAAGACTGATAAGGAGATTTCTTCTATTAAGGAGAAAATAATCAAAGGAAAAGCTAAAGGATTTCGTGAGGATGAGCACGATACCTTATGGTTTGAAGACCGTGTTTATGTACCTAATGATTTGGCGATCAGGAAATTGATTCTGCAAGAGGCCCATGATTCACCATATTCGATTCACCCAGGAAATACCAAGATGTATTTGGATTTGAAGGATACTTTCTGGTGGACCAGAATGAAGAAGGATATTGCGGAGTATGTAGCAGTTTGTGATGTATGTCAGAGAGTAAAAGTAGAGCATCAGAAGCCAGCAGGATTGCTACAGCCATTGTCGATACCCGAATGGAAGTGGGATAAGCTAGGCATGGATTTTATTACAGGATTGCCCAAAACTCGTTCAGGCTATGACTCGATTTGGGTTGTAGTCAATCGTTTGACAAAGGTATCTCATTTCATTCCAGTGAAGACTACCTATACCAGTGCTAAGTTAGCAAAGATATACATGACCAGGATCGTATGTCTGCATGGAGTTCCAAGGAGCATCGTATCAGATAGAGGAACCCAGTTTACCTCAAAATTCTGGAATCAGTTGCATGAAACTTTGGGTACCAGGCTAGAGTTCAGTACAGCTTTCCATCCACAAACAGATGGACAGACCGAGAGAGTCAATCAGATTCTGGAGGATATGCTGAGAGCTTGTGCGCTAGATTATGGATCTAGTTGGGACCATAATTTGCCATACGCAGAATTCTCCTATAACAACAGTTATCAATCCAGTTTGAAGATGCCCCCTTTCGAAGCCTTGTACGGAAGGAGGGGCAGGACCCCATTGTCATGGGATGAAGTTGGAGACCGACAGTTGTTTGGACCAGTTCTGATTAAGGAGTCTGAACAAAAAGTAAAATTGATTCACGATAGGCTCAAGGTAGCCCAGTCAAGGCAGAAGAGCTACGCAGATTCAAAACGCAAGGAGACAGTTTACGAAGTCGGAGACCGAGTTTATCTTCGAGTATCTCCACTTCGAGGAGTTAAGCATTTTGGAGTTAAGGAGAAGTTAGCGCCACGTTTTGTAGGACCATACAAAGTTTTTGAGCATATGGGAGAAGTAGCTTATAAGTTGGAATTGCCCGAAGGATTGTCAGGAGTTCATGACGTGTTCCACATTTCCTAGTTGAAGAAGTGCCACGCAGAGATGGCTGATATACCGCTAAGAGATACAGTGCCACTGGAAGCGATTCAGTTGGATAGTGATTTGACCTATGAGGAGAAACCAGTTAAGATTCTTGAGTATGCTAGCCGAGTCACCCGGAGCAAGGTTATCAAGTTTTGCAAAGTTCAGTGGAGCCACCACACGGAGGATGAAGCCACCCGGGAACGAGAGGAAGATCTATTGAAGGACCACCCTCACCTATTTTCTAGCCAACCCGGGCGAGATTCATCTTAAGGGGGGTAGGTTTGTAACATCCCCAATTTTCAATTTGGAATGTTATACAATAGATCATCTTTGCATATCATATTTTATTGCATTTCGGCTGATCCAGAAATTCTACGCAACTCAAGGACCCACGGAGAGAGTTGGGGATTTCGTTATTTTCATATTTGAGTTTTCTCAAATTTTGAAAATAGGATCATTTGATTTTATTTATTTTATCTTCAATTATTTCTAATATAAAATATGAGAGAGGGAATAAAATGACTTTCCCAAAATAAAGAAATATTGAGGATTTAATAATAAAATCAAATAAGATTTTATTTTGGTTTTATTTGCTATTTTATTTGAATTTAGGGAAAATTGCATGTTTTCAAAAATTGCATTTAGGGCCAAGAAAATGTTCATCCTGCTCTAAATATTTTATTTAGACGGTGAAAATTTGTTTTGGCATTTTTAGAATTTTATTTATTTTTCTAGAGACCCCGCGCCCGACTGGGCCAAGGGCCCAGCCGAGCAGGCCGGCCCAGCCGCCGCCGCCTCTCGCCCGGGGTCGGGACAGAAGTCCCAACCGCCGCCGCCCCCGAGTCCGGGGAGGACCCGCCTCCCGAGGCCGCCCCCTTCCCCAAGTCGCCGCCAACCCCCTTTATAACCCCGCCGGACCCCCCTGGAGCCGCCCCACACCGCCGCCGCCTCCCCATGCCGCTCGCGCCGCCTGCCGCCGCCGCCGCACACCGCAGCCACCGCCCCGCGCCGCTTGCCGCCCCTGCCGCCGCCCGGAGCCGCCCACCGCCGCCGGAGCTTCGCCAGAGCCCTGAGCCAAGGTAGCCGCCGCCGCCGGTTTTCTGAGAAAAGCCGTTTCGTTTTATTTAGAAAACCCTAGTTTTCGTTTTTTTAAATAGATCGGTTTTTCTCCGGTTTATTTATTTAGCGAGCGTTCGCTCGTTCGTTCGTTTTAACGAACACGTTCATCATTTAGTTCCAGTTAACGAACATTCATTCGTTAACCTGATCGTCGATTTTCTTTTTCTCAGATTAAATCTACGATTTTCTGATCGCAATTTCTGATCCGATGTTCGTTTTAGTTTAACTTTTTGCTCGTTTGTCAGAATCAGGCGATTCAAGCGCCTGGTGTTTGAAAGTGCGTTATATCGACTAGAGGGGGGTGAATAGGCGATTTTTATGAAAGTCTTCAAAACATGGAAGTTATGAAGACAAACGATAGAAATAAACCTATTACCCTGCAGCGGAAGGTAGACTACACTAGGCAAGCCATAGTCAAGTATTCAATAGAGTGAAAGCACAATGACTAATAGCAGCAATGTAGTAAGGATCAGGTAGGAAGATATTGTGAAGCCACACAGAACACGCAGTCACTCAGTGAAGACAAAAGATAGTGCGAACATACAATGACTTCACAAGGAGTAACAGTAAGTAAAGGGAAGGGAAGATGAAACCAGTGACTCACTGAAGACAATGATTTGTTGGACCAGTTCCAATTGTTGTGACAACTATACGTCTGGTTAGGGCGGCTAGGTATTTAAACCTTAGGACACACAGTCCCGGACACACAGTCCTGAACACGCAGCTCAGGACACCCAGTCCTCACCGTATTCCCCTTGAGCTAAGGTCACACAGACCTCGCCCAATCACTCTGGTAAGTCTTCAAGGTAGACTCCCAAACCTTCACAGACTTCGTTCACCGGCACTCCCAAGGGGTGGGCTATTTATAGCCACTTGGCAACCCGACCTGATTTGTCCGAAATGACCCTGGGTCACTAAGGAACTGACACGTGTTCCAATGGTCAGATTTCAAACTCACACGGCAACTTTACTTGGGCTTCAAGCAAAGCTGACTTGCCCGACTCTGGACAAGATTCGCTCTCAAAGTCTTCACTCGAAGACATTTTTAGGGGTCATCTCTGGTAGGAAAACCGAATCAATGAGGGACTTCTACTTGTGTTATCCTGCAATTCTCACAAACACATTAGTCCCTCAACTAGGTTTGTCGTTAATACTCCAAAACCAACTAGGGGTGGCACTAGATGCACTTACAATCTCCCCCTTTTTGGTGATTGATGACAAACTAGTTGAAGTTTTCAACGGGGAATATAATCTGTGAAATTGTAAAGGATAAGGAATTATCTTCATAAGTTGCAAGGGCTCCCCCTGAAGATGTGCATATAAGTAATTTGCTTTTGGAATGCAAATGCACATGGCAGGTTGTACTTGTGGAGATCCACTTCAACTTATGATGACAATCCACTATGCATGTGAAAGTATATGAAGATAATGACGTGCATAATGGAAAATGGACGTCTGTAGAATGATCTAAGTGCGTAATTTATCGTCGCACATGCGGAATTTATCATCGCAACACAAGGTGGCAGATAAGTAGCAGAAGACCATCGAGTTTAAGTGTTACAACTCAAAGAACCAAATGTAGCAAAATGAGAGTTGTAAGCACGAAGCAAAATATAAAGCACCCGCCCATATGGACCCGCTTGAAGACTATCAACCTCATATGCTTCTCCCCCTTTTGTCAGTAAGGACCAAAAAGGTTTGAAGACATAGAGCATCTACTCGTTCCCATGAGGAGTAGGTGAAGCAGCAGGGTCGTTGGTGGTGTTTGGCGGTGCTGAAGAGCTTGGAGCAGAGTCGAAGCGTGCTGAAGGAGGTGGCGGTGAAGTAGCATCGTCTTCATCCTCGATCACTCTGGCATTCATAGTTGTAGCAGAGGAAGAGAACTCAGAGTCTTCAAGGGATGGAGTTCATCGCAGCACTGCCCTTCGAGGAGGTGTGGAGTCAAACTTGAATCGCTCAGTGAAGCCATCCTCTTGAAGATCATCTTCAAAACACATCAGCGTTAGCCCTTTCCATGTGCGGCGAGAGGTTTCATGGGCAACAAAAGCATTCTTGGTGGCAAGATTGCGAATGCGATTAACATCCACCAAGAGGCTTTGCATCTGACGCTTCAGCCAGTCATGATGCCTATCCTGTTTCTGATGAAGAGCCACAAGAAGCTCTCGGTCATTGAGAACACGAGTGCGCTTCTTGGGTCGTGGAGCAGTTGTACTGTCAGTGGCTTCAGTGAGAGCAGGATGCGGTGCACGTGTAGTGCTAGCCAAAGGATACACACGAGTTACGGCTTCCACGCCTTCAACGTTCTGAGTGAAACTTTGATGCTCTGCATTCTGAAGACTGAGAGGTTCCTTGGCAGGCTCAGGATAGATGGCTTCAATAGACATATCCACATCAGGCAAAAAGATCCGATGGTTGCGGGCCGAGGGCTGATATGAGATAGTGGAGTGAAGTTTGATCAGCCGCATCACCCAAGGGGCGTAGAACTTCAAACCAAACAGATCAGAGCCAGATGCAGCAAGTTGGCGAATGAAGAAATCATGTGTATTGAAGCATTTTCCATGAAGAATGTAGAAGACTAAAGTCTTCATTGCACCTTCCAGCTTGGCATGGGGAGAATGTCCTTTGATTGGCCAGAGAGTTCGCCTTATGATGTGATAAATGGTTCTTGGCAGATACTCAAGGTCTTCAACGAAGAACTCCGTGGGATAAGCAGCATCTTGGGGCAATGGCTTCATCATACTGAGCATCTGACTCATATTAGGTTCAGTCTTCTGAAAGATGCTCTCAATAGCTTCACTATGAAGCTGATAGCCATGCTCGTAGAGATCGCCAGGAGTGGGCAAACCAGTGAGCTTAATGATGTCAAAGGCTTTGGCTTCGTGATGAACATTTACTGTCATCCACTCTAGGACCCAAGTCCGCGGATGTGAAGTGTGGCATAGAATTGGAGCAGCAACTCTTCATTCCAATGCTCTTGGTCAGTGACGAATGGCAGCAATCCAACTTCTTTGAAGCAATCCAGAGCTTCTTCCAGACAGGGCAGACCAGCTATAGCTTCAATGTCAAGACGCTTGTGGGGGAAGATGCGACCTTGATTGTATAGAATGCGGGAGTAATAGCTTCGCTGCAGATAGCTCCAGAACCGATCAGATGATATCCTTTCCCTTGAGTAGGGGTTCCTGGAGCTATTGAAGAATGTGTTGTCTGCTCTGAAGCCATTGATATTGAAGGAGCCAGGTGTTGATGCAGGACCTGGGAACCTTGGCAATCTTGGGATTGGCTTCTGTACCTGAGGCCTGTGCTCAACATGATAGTCGAACTGGGGACCGGCAGCAGACTCAGGAACAGAAGTGGCGGGATCAGTGGCTTCGCTGACTTCTGGTGCTTTTGTTGGTGAGGGCTCCACATTAGCTTCAGCCATGATAGCGTCAGTGGCTTCAGTGGTGTTGGTGGTGGCAGCCTCAAGATGTTCAACCTCCACTTGACGAGCAGGAGGATCGGTCACGATCACATTCTCCTCGAGAACTGCTTCTTGGTGGGACAGGGGAGTGGCAACTTGTGGGACTTCTTCTTCCGCGGCTGATGCAGCCGGATTGTCTTCAGCAGAGACTTGAGGCCTTGGACCTTTGTGAAGCCTGCGCAATGCGGGTGACACCTGTGGAGTTGTTGTTGGCTGGGCCTCAAGGTCTTGATTCTCTTGTGGGCGATCCGTCCATGAAGCATCTTGTGCAATTGGAGTCAGTGGACGACCAATGCTGATGAGTTCACTGTGCGTTAGCACAGGCGATGATACCTGTTGGTGTTCTAGCTAAGGAAGGGCTGCATCATCTTCAACATGGTCATGATGACCAATGTCTTCAGCAGTGATGGGATCAGCTGCTGGAAAGTCTTCAGCTTCATGAGCCTCTCTGAAAGCAAGCTCATGGACAGTCAGTTGACGTTCTTGTGGATCGGCGTCGAGGTGAACCATGGAAATGGGTTCAACAATCAAGGGCTCTGTGGGAGCAGCCCGTTCCTTCTTGATCATTCTTTTCTTCTTGGCGGGGGCAGTAGCAGAGGCTTCAGGATGTTTTCTCTTCCTTGCTTTAGCCTCAGTAGTCCTGGTCTTCTTCAGTTCTGAAGTGGTTGACCTGACCTTTGGCTTCGGGCCAGTCATGCTAGTTGGGAAGACAAGGGGATCTGCCTCCTGCCTTGGTGCTTCAGGTTCAGCCATAGCGGGCTTCTTCTACTTCTTGGCAGCCATCCTGGGGTCGATGCCAGGACGCCCAAGGTCCTTGCGCTTCTCAGCCTCATTGTAGGCTTGCACACACCTATCAGCCAGGACCTTCATGCGCTCACGAGAACCTTGAGCTTCTGCACATTTCTTTAGAAAGGCTTCCTTGAACTCGTGCAGCATAATCTTGAAATTCTTCACGTCTTGCACACTGAGCTTGGCCATATGCTTCTTGAACTGAGATTTCTCAAAGTCAATCTTCTGCTTCAGTTCAACAACGCGCTGGGCGATAGCTAACTCTGAAGCAATGGCGCCATGGAAGGAGACACTGAGGCCAATGGGTAGTTGGAGATCTTCGAAGCTGATGTTTGGCATGTCAAACCATTCATCAATGAAGTTGTGGATGATTGTTACATCAAAGAGAGGCAGATCATTGAAGATTTCTGCTTCTTCTTTGCTCTTGATGAGTTTCTCAAGAGCGTCATCTGCAAGATCTTCATCACTTGACAGATCAATGGCATCATTGCGCAGAATGGCAGCAGCTGTTAGCTCTTGGCCGGTGTGTGGTAGAGGCATCTTGACCTTCTGGGGCTTGGAGATGCGTGATAAATCTTCGGACTGCACACTGTCTTCAGGAGGTGCAGTTGCCAGTGGCTTCGCCCGTGAGATTTTTGGTGAAGGGGCAGGCTTTGAAGCTTTAGGCTTCTTCAACTTCTTTGGCTTCGGCGCTGCAGGCGCTTCATCTGATTCAGCGTCAGCTGCAAGCTCATTCACTGCAGTCCCTTGAACCAAGATATGGGTGATGAGGCCTTCAAGGTTGTAGAAAGGACCGACGACATTGGGTTCTGCATCTCGTGTGCCATCAGCCCTTGGAGCTGAGGGACTAGGGTTGAAGTCTAGTCCCAATGTCTTCTTGTTTTGCTTCGCTGAGTTCTGGGCAAACTGGAAGTTGTGCTTGAACAGAATGTCATCACGACACCATAATAGTGACGATGGGTGTGCATCAACAGGCTGTGGCCCATGGACCATGCAGGGATAGAAGCCTTGTTCAATGGCTTCATCTTTGGACCTGGGTTGAAGATTCTTGTATAGGATGTCTCCCCATGGTCTCTTGATGGCATTTTTCTCAGCATATTCCTGGGTTACAAATCGGTATTTGAACCATTGTTCTGCCCAATATCTTCGAATCCATTGGATTTGGGTCTTGCGCTGATTGTAATCCTCTTCAGGATCTGTCTCTCTTTGATGTTTCTCCACGACGCTTTCTGCCACCCTTCCTTGCTGATTTCTCTGAAGCCATGAACTTTAAACTGAAAGGCTTCAACACGTTCAAAGGCTTCAAAGATTTTCGCTTGCTGGACAAACAGGAACTTGCTTCGGGAGAATTTATATGATGCTGTAAGAATTCTGCAAATGAATGCAGACTATGAGAACCAAGGGATTCTCCCACGGACATGTACCTGTGACAGCATTAAGGTGCGAGGGAAAGGGAAGAGGTCATATGCATTCTCAGAAGATTTTGAATATAAATCAGTTTAGAAGACATTGACCTCATCGTGCGAAGACATTCACTCATAGATAAGGAGTTGGTTCTAGATTTGTACGAATCCAGAGATCAGTACAAGTGAGGAATCTAACTACTTTGTGAAGCATAAGTGAATATACTAGGCATGTTATGAGATGCAGTATGAGAGAGATCTAACTTGTGTGAATAAAAGCTGCTTGTGGTAGAAAGTGACAAAGCCATAGGATCAACGGTGCTGTAAAAAGGAAGTTTTATTTACCACACTAAGAACTGCTAGACGGAGTGGAAGATGAGGCCGAGCAGTTCGATCTTCCGTGCCCTAACTTGGCGACGGAGGACACCTACGGCGACGGCAGAGAGGACGATGTCCGCGGTCGGCGTGAAGACGGCGTCGGAGAGGTTGCGGCAGCGAAGTGCTTCGTCGCCAGCGTCGTCGAGGGCTAGCTGTGGCACTAGGGTTCGTGCGAGAGTGGAAGAAGAGATAATGACCGCCGTGAAGTGTGTATTTATAGGTACAGGGGCGGCACTGCGTTATTACACAGGTGCCCCTGGCGATTCGCATCTGAGGAACACGTGGCCATTATGCAGAATTTTGGGGTTTGTTCCACGTCCCACGCACGCCTGGATTGTCGGGTGGTCATTCCTACTTCTCCGGGTTTCATGTGGAGGAATGATCATTGAAAGTGGACTTAAGGTTTGTCTTTGTATCTTCTGCTGACAAGGACGCAGAGAAGACATTCGACAGTTTCAATAGAATGCATATGATTTGGAGAGATAGAGTTTGAGATAGATAGCATAGAGAGGTTAGGGTCCGATCACATTCACTTAGTTCAAAAGATTCAACAAGAAGACATAGCTATAAGTGAATGTTGTAGAGGACAGAACACTAGTATATATATATAATCAACATAGTGAAGATAATCACGAAGACATGTTGAGATTGAAGCCAAACCAAATGTGAAGACATAGCAAGGTAACGCCATGAGTGAAACACTTCAAAATAGAACATTTGGTGGTGGCGTTACCCACCGTATAGGAAGTATTAGACCCAGACACGGTGCACAATTATCGTGGCGCTCCGAAGTCAAATTCCACATTAATGTATTCACACTTAGAATATATGTCTTCATTGATTGAAGATATACTTTACTTCGTGTGTTGCACATCTAAGTCATCAATATGCATAAGGGTTAGGATGTGTGCCTGATCACAGGACATTTGAGGATTCCAGGATATTTAGCTCACACCGTAACTTGCAAAATCTCTTCTCATCCAAGGGCTTGGTGAAGATATCTGCCAATTGCTCTTCAGTGTTGACGTGTATGATATCAATATCTTCCTTAACATGATCTTTGAGAAAGTGATGACGAATTTCAATGTGCTTTGTCTTCGAGTGCTGAACTGGGTTGTTGGCAATCTTGATGGCGCTTTCGTTGTCGCAGTAGAGTGGCACTTGCTTCAGATGAATGCCATAGTCTTTGAGCGTTTGCTTCATCCACAGAAGCTGAGCGCAGCAAGATCCAGCAGCAATGTATTCAGATTCAGCAGTGGGGAGAGATACACAGTTCTACTTCTTTGAAGACCAACATACAAGTGATCGTCCCAGAAAGTGACATGTGCCTGATGTAGACTTGCGATCAACTTTGTCACCAGCATAATCAGCATCCGAGAATCCAACTAGATCAAACTCTGAGCCCTTTGGATACCATAATCCTAGAGTTGGGGTGTGAGCCAAATATCGAAGAATTCGCTTCACAGCTAAGTGATGCGACTCCTTTGGTGCCGCTTGAAATCGAGCACACATGCAAACACTAAGCATAATATCTGGCCTAGATGCACATAGATAAAGTAAAGAACCAATCATGGAGCGGTATACCTTTTGATCAAACTCTTTACCATTGTCGTCATGACCCAGATGATGCTTGGCTGGCATTGGCGTCGTGAAGCCTTTGCAGTCTTGCATACCAAACTTCTTTAGGCAATCTTTGAGATACTTCTCTTGAGATATGAAGATGCCGTTGCGTTGCTGTCGTATTTGAAGACCGAGAAAGAACTTCAGCTCTCCCATCATAGACATTTGATATTGCTCTTGCATCATATATCCAAACTCTTCACTGTACTTCTGATTGGTGCAGCCGAAGATAATGTCATCCACATATATTTGGCACACAAACAGTTCACCATCATATGTCTTCGTGAAGAGAGTGGGGTCGAGAGAACCAGGTATGAAGCCTTTGCTCTTCAGGAAGTATTTGAGTGTGTCATACCAGGCCCGAGGGGCTTGTTTGACGCCATACAGTGCCTTGTTGAGCTTGTATACCATGTCAGGATGTTTTGGATCTTCAAAGCCCGGAGGTTGTGCAACATACACTTCTTCTTCAATCTTGCCATTGAGGAAGGCGCTCTTCACATCCATTTGATAAAGAAATATGTTGTGATGATTTGCATAGGCCAGCAGTATGCGTATGGCTTCAAGTCTAGCCACAGGAGCAAATGTTTCATCGAAGTCAATGCCTTCCACTTGAGTATATCCTTGAGCAACGAGATGAGCTTTGTTTCTGACAACTTGACCATGCTCATCTTGCTTGTTGCGGTATATCCATTTGGTGCCTATTATGTTGTGCTTCCGAGGATCGAGACGCTTGACCAGTTCCCATACATTATTCAGCTCAAACTGTTGAAGCTCGTCTTGCATAGCTTGAATCCATTCAGGTTCCATGAAGGCTTCTTCAACTTTCTTGGGTTCTGTTATTGAGACGAATGCGAAGTGCCCACAGAAATTTGCTAGCTGAGTTGCCCTTGAACGAGTGAGTGGACCGGGTGCATTGATGCTATCAATTATTCTTTCAATCTGCACTTCATTGGCAACACGAGGATGTACAGGGCAAAGATTTTGCTCTTGCTGATCATTGTCGTTGTTAGAAGGAATGTCTTCAGGCTGAGCATTGTCTTCATGTTGATCAGGTGCTGAGATGATAAGTTCTTCTTCGGGATGAGCTTCAGAAGGTATAATTTCTCCAGTTCCCATTAGCTTGATTGATTCACTGGATGGAACTTCATCTAGCACATTTGGCATTTGCTCTCTTTGTGAACCGTTGGTCTCATCGAACCGCACATCCACTGTTTCAACCACTTTGTAATGAAAGAGATTGAAGACTCTGTAGGAGTGCGAATCCTTTCCATATCCAAGCATAAAACCCTCATGTGCTTTTGGTGCAAACTTTGAGGTGTGATGTGGGTCCTTGATCCAGCACCTGGCGCCAAATACTCTGAAGTAACTGACATTTGGCTTCTTACCAGTAAGGAGCTCATAAGATGTCTTGTTCAAAATCTTGTGAAGATAAACACGATTGATTGTATGGCATGCAGTATCAATGGCTTCAGGCCAGAATTTTCTTGGAGTCTTGTATTCATCTAGCATCGTTCTGGCCATCTCAATGAGTGTTCTGTTCTTGCGTTCGACGACCCCATTCTGCTGTGGCATGTACGGGGCTGAGAATTCATGTGTGATGCCCAAGGTATCAAGATATGTATCAAGGCCAGTGTTCTTGAATTCAGTGCCATTGTCACTTCTGATATGCTTTATCTTGGCGCCATAGTTGTTCATTGCTCGATTGGTGAAGCGTCTGAAGACATCCTGCACTTCAGTCTTTTAAAGGATTATGTGCACCCAAGTATATCTAGAATAATCATCAACAATGACAAAGCCATAGAGACAAGCAGTAGTAGTAAGAGTTGAGTAATGAGTGGGACCGAAAAGATCCATGTGAAGCAGTTCGAAGGGTCGAGTAGTGGTCATGATTGTCTTCGAGGGATGTTTGGCCCTCGTCATCTTTCCTGCCTCACAGGCACCGCATAAGTGATCTTTCTTGAACTTGACGCCCTCGATGCCTATAACATGCTTCTTCTTTGCCAGGGTGTGGAGGTTCCTCATGCCAGCATGCCCAAGCCTCCGATGCCAGAGCCAGCATTCTAAAGCTTTTGCTAGAAGACATACGGCAAGCTATGGTCCTGCTGAGAAATCTACCACGTACAAATCATGTTTTCGATACCCTTCAAATACTAGAGACTTGCCAGATTCCATTAGAACAAGGCAACAATATTTTCCAAATATTACGATCATGTTTAAATCGCAAAGCATTGAGACAGACATTAAGTTGAAGCCAAGGGATTCAACAAGCATGACTTTATCCATGTGTTGATCCCTTGAGATTGCAACTCTACCTAGACCCAATACCTTACTTTTACCAGTGTCAGCAAATGTGATGTGGCTCTTGTCGGATGGACGTAAGGTTGAGTCCATAAGAAGGCTTCTTTTGCCAGTCATGTGATTTGTACACCCACTATCAATAATCCATTCTGAATACGCTGGTGTCGTACCCTACAGTGCAGTTAGGGGGATAGGCTTCACGAAGAGCATTGTGAAGCAAAAACATTTGACGAACCAGTGGGTTATGAAAGCTTAGATCCAGATTAGGACTAATAGGGAGAGTAGCAAGCGATTCAGGAACGAAGTACATAGTAAGACCATTCGGGCATTTGATCTTGCGCCCTACAAGATGTTTAAGGTCCCCAGCAATAGCGTCAGACGATTTTGGTTTTCTGCTGGAGACCTTTCCCTGCAAAAGAGAGTTAAGCTTTCTTAGCCACCCACATCTTCAAGGGTGGCTTAGAAGCAATAAGTCTAAGTGCAGCATCTGAGAACTTTGTCTTTGGAGCCCTAGCAAACAGTCTTGCAGGCAGACAATAGTACTCATAAGAATAAGCAGAATAGTTCTTGGTCTTATGAACATGGCGGTTTGATGAACCGCTCTCATATTCATATGCCTGAGTATGGTTTCCCTGCAAAACATTTGCGTTAGTGCGACTCAGGTGAGTCCTTTGTCTGTATGAAGCCTTTGGACCGTATGAAGCCTTTGGTCTGAGGTTTGTCGTCTTCACGTGAGGTGTCATGATGACATTCACAGGAAGATTCTCCAGACACCTTTTCGGAACCCAGATCTTCTTCATAGGCAGTCCATTCCTGCAGTTAGTACCAATGTACCTGGCAAGCACTTCACCATTCTGATTCTTAAACAGTTTATAGTTTGCATCAAGGGATTCATCAATGATAATGGGGTTAGCACAAGTGAAGCCAGATAGATTGGATGGATCTGCTGAAGGTTCCTTTGCAGCAACCCACGTGGTTTTGGGGTACTGCTAAGGTTTCCAGTAAGAGCCATCAGCATTCATTTTCCTTACGAACCCAACACCCTCTTTCCTTGGGTTTCGGTTCAGAATCTGCTTTTTGAGGACATCACATAGTGTCTGATGCCCTTTAAGACTTTTGTACATCCCTGTTTCAAGCAATGTCTTCAACCTAGCATTCTCATCAGCAATAGCAGTGGTATCCTCAGCAGAGGGGTTAGTTACCACATCAACAGTTGAAGATATTGCAACAGTAGTAGCAGTAGAACATTCAGCAACAGAAGTAGCATTATCACGCTCAATGCATTTAAGACATGGTGGTTCAAATCCTTCCTGAGCGGAACTGATCTGTTTGGCGCGAAGTGACTCGTTTTCCTTTTGAAGATCTTCATGAGCCGCTCTCAATTTCTCAAGATCTTGCTTCCTTTGAAGATAATCATAGGAAAGCTTTTCATGAGTTGTTGAGAGAGTTTCATGACGACTTTCAAGTTCCTCATACCTAACGTGAAGATTTTTTATGTCTTCAATTAAGGATTCAGATTGAGTCATTTCAGCACCTAACAGATCATCGCTTCTGTCTAACAGTTTTTGAATATGTTCCATAGCTTTCTGTTGTTCAGTTGCAATTTTAGCAAGTGTTCTGTAGCTGGGTTTTAAACCACAATCAGAGTCATCGTCACTAGATGTTTGATAGTGAGTAGTGCTTGTGTTTACCTTGGCACCGCGTGCCATGAAGCAGTAGGTAGAAGCGGAGTAGTCCTTGTCATTTGCATCGGTGTCGGTGATGAAGTCATTGTCTTCAGTGTTGAAGATGGACTTGGCAACGTATGCTGTAGCCAGACTTGCGGCGCCTTAATCGGACTCCTCCTCAGACTCCACCTCTGCCTCCTCAGAAGCGGACTCCTCCTCTGAATCCATTTCCTTGCCAACAAATGCACGTGCCTTGCCAGATGAGCTCTTCTTGTGTGATGAAGACTTTGAGGAAGACTTGGAAGAAGACTTTGAGTATTTCTTCTTCTTCTTGTCGTCAGAGTCATATTCCTTGCTCTTCTTCTTCTTTTTGTTCTCATTGTCCCACTGTGGACACTCAGAGATGAAGTGGCCAGGTTTCTTGCACTTGTGACATGTTTTCTTCTTGTAGTCGTGAGCAGAAGCTTCATCATTCCTTGAGCTTGATCGGGAAGACTTTCTGAAACCTTTCTTCTTGGTGAATTTTTGGAACTTCTTCACAAGAATAGCAAGTTCCCTTCCAATGTCTTCAGGATCATCTGAACTGCTGTCAGATTCTTCTTCAGATGAGGAGACAGCTTTTGCCTTCAAGGCACGAGTTCGCCCATAGTTTGGACCGTAGATATCTCTTTTCTCAGAAAGCTGAAACTCATGTGTGTTGAGCCTCTCAAGTATGTCAGACGGATTGAGTGTCTTGAAATCAGGACATTCTTGAATCATCAGGGCTAGGGTGTCAAACGAACTATCAAGTGATCTCAGTAGTGTCTTGACGACTTCATGTTTGGTGATCTCAGTAGCCCCGAGGGCTTGAAGCTCATTTGTGATGTCAGTGAGTCGGTCAAATGTGAGCTGGACATTCTCATTGTCATTTCGCTTGAAGCAGTTGAAGAGGTTGCGAAGGACACTGATTCTCTGATCTCTCTGGGTTGAGACACCTTCATTGACCTTGGAGAGCCAGTCCCAGACCAGCTTAGATGTTTCCAAAGCACTCACACGGCCATACTGTCCTTTGGTCAGATGACCACAGATGATATTCTTGGCCGTAGAGTCCAGTTGAACGAACTTCTTGACATCAGCAGCAGTGACACCTTCTCCAGCCTTGGGAACGCCGTTCTTGACGACATACCATAGGTCGACGTCAATGGCTTCAAGATGCATGCGCATCTTATTCTTCCAGTAGGGATATTCAGTTCCATCGAAGACGGAGCACACAGCGGAGACTTTAATTATCCTTGCAGTCGACATAGCTAAAACTCCGGGTGGTTAAACCGAATCACACAGAACAAGGGAGCACCTTGCTCTGATACCAATTGAAAGTGCGTTATATCGACTAGAGGGGGGTGAATAGGCGATTTTTATGAAAGTCTTCAAAACGTGGAAGTTATGAAGACAAACGATAGAAATAAACCTATTACCCTTCAGCGGAAGGTAGACTACACTAGGCAAGCCATAGTCAAGTATTCAATAGAGTGAAAGCACAATGATTAATAGCAGCAATGTAGTAAGGATCAGGTAGGAAGATATTGTGAAGCCACACAGAACACGCAGTCACTCAGTGAAGACAAAAGATAGTGCGAACATACAATGACTTCACAAGGAGTAACAGTAAGTAAAGGGAAGGGAAGATGAAACCAGTGACTCGCTGAAGACAATGATTTGTTGGACCAGTTCCAGTTGCTGTGACAACTGTACGTCTGGTTAGGGCGGCTAGGTATTTAAACCTTAGGACACACAATCCCGGACACCCAGTCCTGAACACGCAGCTCAGGACACCCAGTCCTCACCGTATTCCCCTTGAGCTAAGGTCACACAGACCTCGCCCAATCACTCTGGTAAGTCTTTAAGGTAGACTCCCAAACCTTCACAGACTTCGTTCACCGGCAATCCACAATGTCTCTTGGATGCTCAGAACGCGACGCCTAACCGGCTGGAGGATGCACAGTCCTCAAGTGTAATAAGTCTTCAGATCACACATACAAGAAGACTTAAGTGATGCCTAATTCTCTTTGGCTCTGGGTGGTTAGGGCTTTATCCTCGCAAGGAATTCTCTCTCAAAGGCTTCAAGGTGGGTTGCTCTCAAACGACAAAAGCCGTACTCTGAATCTGAGAAGCCAACCGTTTATGGTTGTAGGGGGTGGGCTATTTATAGCCACTTGGCAACCCGACCTAATTTGTCCGAAATGACCCTGGGTCACTAAGGAATTGACATGTGTTCCAACGGTCAGATTTCAAACTCACACGGCAACTTTACTTGGGCTTCAAGCAAAGCTGACTTGCCCGACTCTGGACAAGATTCGCTCTCAAAGTCTTCACTCGAAGACATAGGTTTTGTTTAAGCATCACTTCAGTCATTCTGAATGGTTCTCTTGGACCCCACTTAACAGTACGGTGGTTCCTATGACTCAACACAGAAGAAAGAGAACTACGAAAGATCTAAGTCTTCGAGCTCGATAGGCTTCATGTGGTGTCTTCTCTTGTCATAGTCTTCAATGTGAATATCTTCATATACCACCTTTGACTTCAATGTCTTCATACATTTTTAGGGGTCATCTCTGGTAGGAAAACCGAATCAATGAGGGACTTCTACCTGTGTTATCCTGCAATTCTCACAAACACATTAGTCCCTCAACTAGGTTTGTCGTCAATACTCCAAAACCAACTAGGGGTGGCACTAGATGCACTTATAGTGTTTCGTCTCGAAACCCTCTTTCCGTTTAACCAACTCAAACAAGTTTTTGCCTCAGTTAAAATTGCCCTAGATTCAGATTAGTAAACGAAGCTTGTTTCTTTTGCCGTTTGTCTTTCGTTGCTTCGTTTGATTTGGTTCTTTTTGCCAACCGGAGTTCTTAAGTTGGACTTTCTGGTTAGATCTCTTATTCGAGTTTTACCTGTGCATTAGTTGAGTACTTATTGTATGCTTGTTTGTTTGCGATAGAGTACCCAAAGTGCGCCGCTTGCTACTTCGAATCGCTAGGTTTCATGGGTCATCATCAAGGCAAGTAACACTTTGATCATACTTCCTACTACCCAGTTTTTATTGCATTAGATCAATCCTCACACATTGCATGATTAGGATCTAATTAAATTGTGGGTTTGGGAAGTAGATGAGGTAGTACCTATTACCTGTTTATTATCAAACCTTTGGGAGTTACTTCTACGTTTGCTTTTATTGCCATGCTATGCTAGTAGACGTGGATTGGGTGAGTGAAATCCATGACAGATGTGAGATTGATAATTTAATGGTTTGTCTAAGGTGGCAACTTAAACACACATCTGGGTGGATTGAGGCGCCTGGGTATTCCAGCGATTGCCTGTTTTCTTTTGGACCGCCACCCAGGCTCAAAGGGATCATGAGATTATTCATGCTAGAAACTTCCATGTGCAACCACAAGCTACTATGGGCTCTAGCATAGTTGACTAAGTCGTGCGAACTCTTACAGTGGTAGACTAGCAGATGTAGGGGATGTAGGTTGGTACGGTCTACCCATCGTAAGGTGCTAGCGCTTCTGAAAGACTATGTCTCGGTCATCCGTTTCTCAAACACCATGTAGTGCGAGAATCCTAACGGAGGAGATCGAGTCTTGTGGGGAAAAGTGCGCAAATCTCTGCAGAGTGTATAAACTAATCATGGTTAGCCGTGTCCCCAGTTATGGACATCTTGAGTATCTGAAACTTGGATTATCATATGAATCTCATCATGTTACTCTAATTAATTTTGTTGGGTTTTAATGATGATTTCTTAATTGGGATTGAGAATGCTGTCAACCATTCTCAATGTTTAACAACTACCATGATAGTTAAATAAAATTTATTTCCTTTGCAGTAGGGAAAAATTGGCTTTACGCAAAACTGTAACCATAGAGCTTTCCACCAGCCAAATATGCATGTAGTATAGTTTTATTCTTCCATCATTCTCTATGTGTTACCTTGCCAGCATATTCCATGTGCTGACCCGTTTTCGGGCTGCAACGTTCATGTTGCAGACTTTTGAGACGACGAGTAAGGTGCTTTTAGGTCATGGTTCTATACTCAGTGATGCCGTTGGAGTTGATGGACTCACTTATCTTCCAAGCCTTCCGCTGTTATTGTTATTAGATGGCCTTAAGCCATATTTACTGTAATAAGTTCTCTTTCGAGACACTCGATGTAATAAGTGTGTGATACTCTGTTATAGATCCTTCAAGTACTGTGTGGTGTTAGCATTACTGATCCAGGGATGACACCTGAGCACAGATATTGGACCGGTTGAGGTTTGGTCGCTACAACCACCGCCGTTCTCTAAAAGATATAAGTGAAGCACTAGGGCAAAAACTATATAGCTCAAAAGATATAAGTGAAGCACATAGAGTATTCTAATAAATTCCAATTCATGTGTGTGTCTCTCAAAAGATGTGTACATCAAGGATGATTGTGGTAAACTAAAAATCAAAGACTCAAATCATACAAGACGCTCCAAGCAAAACACATATCATGTGGCAAATAAAAATATAGCTCCAAGTAAAGTTACCGATAGACGAAGACAAAAGAGGGGATGCCTTCTGGGGCATCTCCAAGCTTAGGCTTTTTGGTGTCCTTGTATTTTAACTTGGGGTGCCATGGGCATCCCCAAGCTTAGGCTCTTGCCACTCCTTGTTCCATAATCCATCAAATCTTTACCCAGAACTTGAAAACTTCACAACACAAAACTTAAATAGAAAATCTCGTGAGCTCTGTTAGCGAAAGAAAAGAAAACACCACTTCAAGGTACTGTAATGAACTCATTATTTATTTATATTGGTGATAAACCTACTGTATTCCAACTTCTATATGGTTTATAAAGTCTTTTACTAGCCATAGATTCATCAAAATAAGCAAACAACACACGAAAAACAGAATCTGTCAAAAACAGAAAAATCTGTAGTAATCTGTAGCTAACGCAAACTTCTGGAACCCCAAAAATTCTAAAATAAATTGGTGGACGTGAGGAATTTATCTATTAATCATCTGAAAAAATAATTAACTAAATATCACTCTCCAATAAAAAGGGCAGCAATTCTCGTCAGCGCTAAAGTTTCTGTTTTTTACAGCAAGATCAAGAAGACTTTCCCCAAGTCTTCCCAACGATTCTACTTTGCACAACCACTAATTAAACACAAAAAACACAACCAAAATAGAGGCTAGATAAATTATTTATTACTAAACAGGAGAAAAAAGCAAGGAATAAAAATAAAATTGGGTTGCCTCCCAACAAGCGCTATCGTTTAATGCCCCTAGATAGGCATAAAAGCGAAGATAGATCTAGGTATTGCCATCTTTGGTAGGCAATCCATAAGTGGATCTCATAATAGATTCATATGGTAATTTAACTTTATTTCTAGGGAAGTGTTCCATGCCTTTCCATAATGGAAATTAGAATTTAATATTCCCATCCTTCATATCAATAATTGCACCAATCGTTCTAAGGAAAGGTCTACCAAGAATAATAGGACATGAAGGATTGCAATCTATATCAAGAACAATGAAATCTATGGGAGCATAATTCCTATTTGCATCAATAAGAACATCATTAATCTTTCTCATAGGTTTCTTAATAGTGGAATCCGCAAGTGCAAGTTTAAAGAACAATCCTCAAATTCACGGAAACCTAGAAAATCACACAAAGTTTTTGGGATCATCGAAACACTAGCACCCAAATCACACAAAGCATAGCATTCATCATCTTTAATTTTAATTTTAATTGTAGGTTACCACTCATCATAAAGTTTTCTAGGGATAGAAACTTTCAACTCAAGTTTTTCTTCATAAGATTGCATCAAAGCATCAACGATATGTTTAGTAAAAGATTTATTTTGACTATAAGCATGAGGAGAATTTAGCACGGATTGCAACAAGGAAATACAATATATCAAAGAGCAATTATCATAATTAAATTCCTTGAAATCCAAGATATTGGGTTCGTTGCTATTTAAAGTTTTAACCTCTTCAATCCCACTTTTAACAATTTTTGCATCAAGATCTAAAAACTCTGAATTATTAGGATGCCTTCTAACTAAAGTTGACTCATCTCCAGTCCCATCATTATCAAGATTCATATTGCAAAACAAAGATTTAATAGGGGACACATCAATCACTTTTAGATCTTCATCCTTATTATCATGAAAACTAGAAGAACACGCTTTCACAAAGCAATTTTTCTTAGCACGCAACCTAGCGGTTCTTTCTTTACACTCATCAATGGAAATTCTCATGGCTTTGAGAGACTCATTGATATCATGATTAGGTGGAATAGATCTAAGTTTCAAAGAATGAACATCAAGAGAAATTCTATCCACGTTCCTAGCCAATTCGTCAATGTTAAGCAATTTTTCTTCAATCAAAGCATTGAAACTCTTTTGAGCACTAATAAATTCTTTAATATTAGATTCAAAATCAGATGGCATCTTATTATAAGTTCAATAAGAATTGTTGTAGGAATTACCATAATTATTAGAGGAATTACTAGGAAAATTACCTCTATACGTGTTATTACCAAAATTGTTCCTACCAACAAAATTCACATCCATAGATTAATTATTATTCTCAATCAAAGTAGACAAAGGCATATCATTAGGATCATTAGGAGCACTCTTATTAGCAAACAATTTCATAAGTTCATCCATCTTTCCACTCAAAACATTAATCTCTTCAATTGCATGCACCTTTTACTAGTAGATCTTTCAGTGTGCCATTGAGAATAATTAACCATAATATTATCTAGGAGTTTGGTAGCTTCTCCTAAAGTGATTTCCATAAAAGTGCCTCCCGTGGCCGAATCTAAAAGATTTCTAGAAGCAGAATTCAATCCGGCATAAATTTTTTGTATAATCATCCATAAATTCAATTCATGTGTAGGGCAATTATGTATCATTAATGTCATCCTCTCCCAAGCTTGTGCAACATGTTCATGATCAAGTTGCTTAAAATTCATAATATCGTTTCTAAGAGAGATGATCTTAGCGGGAGGAAAATACTTAGAGATAAAAGCACCTTTGCACTTATTCCATGAATCAATACTACTTATAGGCAAAGACAAAAACCAAGCTTTAGCACGATCTGTAAGTGAAAACGGAAATAGCTTAAGTTTAACAATATCATTATCCACATATTTCTTCTTTTGCATATCACACAAATCAACAAAGTTGTTTAGATGGGTAGCGACATCTTCACTAGGAAGGCCAGAAAATGGATCTTTCATGACAAGATTCGACAAAGCAGTATTAATTTCACAAGATTCAGCATCAGTAAGAGGAGCAATCGGAGTGCTAATAAAATCATTATTTTTAGTATTGGCAAAGTCACACAATTTAGTATTATCTTGATCCATCGTGACAAGCAAGCAATCCAACACACAAGCGAACAAGAAACGGGCAAAAGAGGCAAATTGGGAAAGAGAAGGGGAACGGAGAAGAGAGGGCGAATAAAACGGCAAGGGTGAAGTGGGGGAGAGGAAAATGAGAGGCAAATGGAAAATAATGTAATGCGAAGGATAAGAGTTGTGATGGGTACTTGGTATGTCTTGACTTGGCATAGATCTCCCAGGAAACGGCGCCAGAAATCCTTCTTGCTACCTCTTGAGCACTGCGTTGGTTTTCCCTTGAAGAGGAAAGGGTGATGCAGTAGAGCAGCGTAAGTATTTCCCTCAGTTTTTGAGAACTAAGGTATCAATCTAGTAGGAGACCACGCTCGAGTCACCTCGTACCTACACAAACAAATAAGAACCTCGCAACCAACGCGATAAAGGGGTTGTCAATTCCTTCACGACCACTTGCAAGAGTGAGATCTGATAGAGATGATTATAATAAGATACATATTTTTGGTATTTTTATGATATAAATTGAAAGTAAATAAAGCAAAATAAACGGTGCCAGAAATAGCTTGTTGACAGGAGATTAATATGATGGAAATTAGACCCGGGGGCCATAGGTTTCACTAGTGGCTTCTCTCAAGATAGCATTAGTATTACGGTGGGTGAACAAATTACTGTCGAGCAATTGATAGAAAAGCGAATAATTATGAGAATATCTAGGCATGATCATGTATATAGGCATCACGTCCGTGACAAGTAGACCGAAACGATTCTGCATCTACTACTATTACTCCACACATCGACCGCTATCCAGCATGCATCTGGAGTATTAAGTTCATAAGAACAGAGTAACGCCTTAAGCAAGATGACATGATGTAGAGGGATAAACTCATGCAATATGATATAAACCCGATCTTTTTATCCTCGATGGCAACAATACAATATGTGTCGTTTCCCTTTCTGTCACCGGGATCGAGCACCGCAAGATTGAACCCAAAGCTAAGCACTTCTCCCATTGCAAGAAAGATCAATCTAGTAGGCCAAACCAAACTGATAATTCGAAGAGACTTCCAAAGATAAACCAATCATACATAAAAGAATTCAGAGAAGATTCAAATATTGTTCATAGATAGACTTGATCATAAACCCACAATTCATCGGATCTCGATAAACACACCGCAAAAGAAGATTACATCGAATAGATCTCCAAGAGAATCGAGGAGAACTTTGTATTGAGATCCAAAGAGAGAGAAGAAGCCATATAGCTACTAGCTATGGACCCGAAGGTCTGAAGTAAACTACTCACACATCATCGGAGAGGCCATGGAGTTGATGCAGAGGCCCTCCATGATCAATGCCCCCTCCGGCGGAGCTTCGGAAAAGGCCCCAAGATGGGATCTCTTGGGTACAGAAGGTTGTGGTGGTGGAATTAGGTTTTCGTGGTGCTCCTGGATGTTTGGGGGGTACGTGGATATATATAGGAGGAAGAAGTACGTCGGTGGAGCAACGAGGGGCCCACGAGGGTGGAGGGCGTGCCAAGGGGGGGGGGGTAGGCACGCCCCCTGCCTTGTGGCCTCCTCGATTGTTTCTTGACACCCACTACAAGTCTCCTGGATCACGTTCGTTGAGAAAATCACGTTCCCGAAGGTTTCATTCCTTTTGGACTCCGTTTGATATTCCTTTTCGGCGAAACACTGAAACAGGCAAAAAAAATAGCAATTTGGGTTGGGCCTCCGGTTAATAGGTTAGTCCCAAAAAAAGTATAAAAGTGTAAAAATAAGCCCGATAACACCCAAAATAGATAATATAATAGCATGGATCAATAAAAAATTATAGATACATTCGGGACGTATCAGGAACGTAGTAATTTCAAAAAAATCCTACGCACACGCAAGATCATGGTGATGCATAGCAACGAGAGGGGAGAGTGTCATCTACGTACCCACATAGACCGTAAGTGGAAGCGTTATGACAACGCGGTTGATGTAGTCGTAAGTCTTCACGATCAACCGATCCTCGGTACCGAATGTACGACACCTCCGCGTTCAGCACACGTTTAGCTCGGTGACGTCCCGCGAACTCATGATCCAGTAGAGCTTCGGGAAGAGCTTCGTCGGCACGACGGCTTGGTGATGGTGTTGATGAAGTTACCGCCGCAGGGCTTCGCCTAAGCACCGCTACGATATGATCGAGGTGGATCATGGTGGAGGGGGGAACCGCACACGGCTAAAAGATCAATGATTAATTGTTGTGTCTCCAAGGGGTGCCCCCTCCCCGTATATAAAGGAGTGGAGGGGGGGGAGGGGGCCGGCCTCCTATGGCGTGTCCCATGAGGAGTCCTACTCCCACCGGGAGTAGGACTCCCCCTTTCCAAGTAGGAGTAGGAGAGGAGAAGGAAGGGAGAGAAGGAAAGGGGGGCGCCGCCACCCCTCCTTGTCCAATTCGGACTAGAGGGGGAGGGGGCGCGCGGCTGCCCTTGCCGCCCCTCCTCTTCTCCCACTAGGGCCCATTAGGCCCAATATACTCCCCGGGGGGTTCCGGTAACCCCCCGGTACTCCGGTTTATGTCCGAAACCTCCCGAAACACTTCCGGTGTCCGAACATAGTCGTCCAATATATTGATCTTTACGTCTCAACCATTTCGAGACTCCTCGTCATGTCCGTGATCATATCTGGGACTCTGAACTACCTTCGGTACATCAAAACACAAAAACTCATAATACCGATCGTCACAGAACTTTAAGCGTGCAGACCCTACGGGTTTGAGAACTATGTAGACATGACCGAGACACGTCTCCGGTCAATAACCAATAGCGGAACCTTGATGCTCATATTGGTTCCTACATATTCTACGAAGATCTTTATTGGTCAAAACCGCATAACAACATACGTTGTTCCATTTGTAATCGGTATGTTACTTGCCCGAGATTCGATCGTCGGTATCTCAATACCTAGTTCAATCTCGTTACCGGCAAGTCTCTTTACTCGTTCCGTAATGCATCATCCTGTAACTAACTCATTAGTCACATTGCTTGCAAGGCTTATAGTGATGTGCATTACTGAGAGGGCCCAGAGATACCTCTCTGACAATCGGAGTGACAAATCCTATTCTCGATCTATGCCAACTCAACGAACACCATCGGAGACACCTGTAGAGCACCTTTATAATCACCCAGTTACATTGTGATGTTTGGTAGCACACAAAGTGTTCTTCCGGTAATCGGGAGTTGCATAATCTCATAGTCATAGGAACATGTATAAGTCATGAAGAAAGCAATAGCAGTAAACTAAACGATCAAGTGCTAAGCTAACAAAATGGGTCATGTCAATCACATCATTCTCCTAATGATATGATCCCGTTAATCAAATGACAACTCATGTTTATGGCTAGGAAACTCAACCATCTTTGATCAACGAGCTAGTCAAGTAGAGGCATACTAGTGACACTATGTTTGTCTATGTATTCACACATGTATTATGTTTCCGATTAATACAATTCTAGCATGAATCATACACATTTATCATGATATGAGGAAATATATAATAACTTTATTATTGCCTCTAGGGCATATTTCCTTCACAGCGACCTACATAGGATGGGGGGATGTTGCTTACCCCCTTTGGAGCCGATGAACCGCCTATGGTGGAGACAAGGAGGATGAGACGAATTAGAAGACGAAGGGGAGAAGCAAGTTCTGCTGCTAGATATTGAAGTTGTCGTCGCTTCCACAGATCTGAGTCGTTGTCACTGGTGCTGAGAACTAAGGTTAGTTTGTCTTAGCACTAGAGGTGAGTGAGTAAATGGGGGAAGGGGTGATGATTTTTTTGAGGATTAATTTTGTCGCTTTATTCAACCAAACAATACCTAAACAACGTCCAGGATCTCATCAGAGACCACATCTAAAAAATAAAGTCTGGTGGCACCATCGGCCAAATCTTACATAGTTCTTCCCCTACACCAACGTTAGGTAATTTGTGCGCAACAGAATTCGCAAACACCCTTACCCATGTCACCTTGCTCTCGTGGAACATGCTCATCATCGACTTGATTTCTTCAATCCAAGGCCCAGCCACCTGCTCATCATCGACTTGATTTATTCAATCCAAGGCCCAGCCACCGAGAGATTCTTTCTTCCGTCGCTTAACATGCTCGCCATAACCTTGTTGTCCGTCTCCAAGTGGAGCTTATGCACATGTATTTCAGACCCGAGTTTGACTTCCACCCTGCATGTAAGTATCTCTACCATCTCAGGCCCAGTTATGGGCCAAAAAAGTGGCAAGCTGTCACGGAAAAGTCACCAACATGCCCCTGACGGATCACTCCTCCAACTCCTTGATACGTTCATTTTGCATCATGTTTATTATTATTATTATTATTATTTATAATGCTTTTGGTCATTATTTCACTTTATGATGCAATTCTAATGTCTTTTCTCTCTTACTCCCTCCATTCCTTTATATAAGATGTATTTTTGAGTGCGCCGACCAAGGCACAGAACGAAGGAGAATTTTGGACAAAAGTACCCTTAACTAATTAGGTAGTTAGCAACTTAATTTGTGGCAACTGATAACCCACAAGTATAGGGGATCAATTGTAGCCTCTTTCGATAAGTAAGAGTGTCGAACCCAACGAGGAGCTAAAGGCAGAACAAATATTCCCTCAAGTTCTATCGACCACCGATACAACTCTACGCACACTTGTCGTTCGCTTTACCGGAAACAAGTATGAAACTAGAAGTACTTTGTAGGTGTTTTTGGGTAAGCTTGCAAGAAAGTAAAGAACACGAAAATAAAAGCTAGGGGTTGTTTAGATAAAGACACAACTAAATTAGTTTTAGTAAAGAGCTTTTGTCAACAAGAAAGTTATTTGTCCCTAGGCAATCGATAACTAGACCGGTAATCATTATTGTAATTTTATTTGAGGGAGAGGCATAAGCTAACATACTCTCTCTACTTGGATCATATGCACTTATGATTGGAACTCTAGCAAGCATCCGCAACTACTAAAGATTCATTAAGGTAAAACCCAACCATAGCATTAAAGTATCAAGTCCCCTTTATCCCATACGCAAACAACCTACTTACTCGGGTCTGTGCTTCTGTCACTCACGCCACCCACCATAAGCAAATCATAAGCATATTGCAAACCCTACAGCGGGAATCCCTCACGCTTGCGCGACATGGAGAGCACCATAGGACAGCACCAATAATAAAACATACAACTCAAACCAATCACGATCATCAAATAGCCATTAGGACAAAACACATCTACTCCAACATCATAGGATAGCCATACATCATTGGGAAATAACATATAGCATTGAGCACCATGTTTAAGTAGAGATTACAGCGGGTAAGAGAGAGGTTACACCGCTGCATAGAGGGGGGGAGAGTTGGTGATGATGGCGGTGAAGTTGTTGGTGAAGATGGCGGTGATGGTGATGGCCCCGGCAGCGTCCGGTACCACCGGAAGCAAGGGGGAGAGGGCCCCCTTCTTCTTCTTCTTCTTCTTGCTTGACCTCCTCCCTAGATGGGAGAAGGGTTTCCCCTCTGGTCCTTGGCTCCCATGGCGTGGGAGGGGCGAGAGCCCCTCTGAGATTGGATCTATCTCTCTGTCTCTCTCTGTTTCTGCGTTCTCTCCTGGCTCTGTTTCACCGTTTCGTATATATATGGAGATCCGTAACTCCAATTGGCCTGAAACCTTCGCCGTGATTTTTTTCTAAATATTAGCTTTCTTGTGGCAAAAGAAGAGCGTCAACCACCTTACGGTGGGCTCACGAGGGTAGGGGCGCGCCCTAAGGGAGGGCGCCCCCTGCCTCGTGACCACCTCGGGCACTGGTTCGCGTTGATTTTCCTTCCAAATTTTCCATATTTTCCAAAAATAAGCTCCGTCCGTTTTTATCCCGTTTGGACTCCGTTTGATATGGATATTCTGTAAAACCAAAAACATGCACCAGACAGGAACTGGCACTGGGCACTGGATCAATATGTTAGTCCCAAAAATAGTATAAAAAGTTGCCAAAAAGTATATGGAAGTTGAATAATATTGGCATGGAACAATCAAAAATTATAGATACGACGGAGACGTATCAGCAACTAAATCACTAGCGGCCTAATAAAAGGCAACTAAATCTCATTGTACCAAAATAAAATCAATCGGTGGGATGGGGGAGAGAGAAATGTGAGTGCATGCAACGAGGGATAGAGATTTTTTTACTACCTTCCTATTGAGAACTATGTACTACTTTTTATCTAAGGCAGATAATGCATGGTGGAAGGGCATGCACAGAAAACTGCGAGGAAAAGATAAATACACATTACATTGTGGAATATTTAGAAAAAAAAACAAATACACCTTATATAAAGGAACGGAGGGAGTAATTTGTAAGATCCATATGAAGAGGGGAAATTCTGGTAGCTGGAATTCTAGACCTAAAAGAGCTACAACAGAGATAGCTACTCTACGAAGCTCCAAATGACCTGAAATTTCATGGAGATTTTTATTGAATATATAAAAATACTAGAACAAAGAACCACTATAGGGGGGCCACATGCTGTCCACAAGGCAGCAGGGCTCACAACAGCCCTCTGCTGCCCTCCTTCTGCTATATGAAACCTTTTGCCCTAAAAAAGAGGAAGACTTTTGGGAAGAAACGTCGTCGTCTCGAGGCGGAACCTAGGCAGGAGCACTTTTCCTCTCCGGTGGAGCGATTCCGTCGGGTAGTGACGGATCCAGAATTTGAAGTTACCAGGGGCGGGCTTCTAAAGGAAATAAAAAATCAAAGCCACAATACAATCAAATAAGACAATCAAGAAAAAAATTGGCCAAGAGTATGCATGCAGGCAAGACGGTCAACACAATAAATTTATCAAAGTAGTTTACGTCTCAAGAACTAGGCAAAAATGTAACGCAAAAAATCACATAAGGTATAACTTGGACTCGTGAGCTGGCTAAATCTTCCATGCTTTATCCCAAATTTTTGATCTTCTAGTCCATTAGGTGCCTGAAACATGTAAAAACAATTAGATTAATCCAAATCACAACATAGTATTCCATTTGTTCACACAACAGATAAAACAAATGTTTGCCATTAAGTTGTGGTTATACATGGAGGATTTGGAAGATGGCTTCTACGATTCCTTAGGCCATGAAAATGTTTGATAATCTTCTTGTCTTCAATCCCAACAAATATATCTCTCTCAACATAGCAAACCATCATATCATTCAACCATTCATCATGTATCTTGTTTCTCAAAACTGTCTTTATTATATTCATGGCTGAGAAAACCCTTTCAACTGATGTTGTTGCTATTGGCAATATCAATGCGAGTTTGATGAGTCGATAAACAAATAGGAAATGCAAATACTCCTTAGTTTGAACTAACTTGACGGAAATACTTGATAGACTATCACAACCACAAAAAGGTGATATTTTCATCACATCAATGTATATGTCAAGCTGACCACTCAAAAATTTCCGTTCTTCTAGATCAAAGTCTGTTGAGTAAATGCTTGCAAGCTCAATTATCTTGTCATGGTTAAAGCTACTGAACGAGTCTCTAGGATCTAGACATGAAATGCAAATCAATAATCGGGTTGTTGTTTCACTAAATCGATTGTTCATCTCGGCTATGTTTCTATCAATCACCTCATTGAATATTTCTACCTTATAGTGATGGAAGCGAGTGTCTGACTTATGTGAACTCCTTGGATAACCCCTGGCTGAAATATTATCATTCATATTTGGCACTGGTATATCTCTCTAAACACAAAATGCAGTTGTAGCCTCCAAAAGTGGCTCCCACCCTTCATCCCTCAAATGCTGCAATAACCTTTTCACGGAGACAATCATGTTCATTGCACTACTATGTTTTGGTCCTTTTGTTGCAATGCTTGTGACAAATCATTAGTCAAACCAAGAACTTTAATCATCAAGTGCAATATGAGTATGAATTCAAATACTTCCATTTGTTTCATCAAACCTGATGCTTTGCCTTTGTCATCGTCATTTTCCCCATCTAAACAAATAGCATGTAGCACTTGGATCACCGTGTTCCACAAATAGCATGTAGCACTTAGATGTTCCCCCCTTCCCTTCATAATCTCCCCATTCTCCAATTGGATTACAATCTTGTCATGATGTTTCTGCAGCGATGCATCTTTTCTTCTACAAGATGCACTTACCATGGTCAGAGTGATATTTGTATAGCCAAAGAAATCACTAATAGCAAGAAATCCTTTCACAACAGCCACAACTACTAGTTGAAGCTGATGGGCGAAATAATGCACATAAAATGCATGAGGATTATCATCTAGCACTAGTTTCTTTAGGCCGTTAAGTTGCCCACGCATATTTGAGGCTCCATCATATCCTTGCCCTCTCAGCCTAGACATGCTCAAGTTATGGGTAGCAAACACTTTATCCAAAGATCGTTTGAGAGAAGCAGATGTGGTGTCAACAACATGCTTAACACAAAGCAACCTTTCCAAACTCTATCCTTGCTTATTCCAAAACATCAAAATCACAACCATTTGCTCCTTGATTGACACATCACGGGACTCATCAACAAGAAGTGAGAATTGACCGCCCCCAAGCTCATTCATCATGACTTCAATAGTTTTTTCAGCACAAGCTTGCACAAGTTGCTTCTGAATTTCATGACAAGTCATCTGATGATTTCCAAGAGCATTATCAAAGAGAACATCAGTTGCATCCTTACATCTCTAAGCACACCACTCTAATTGTTGGGGAACATAGCAATAATTCAAAAAAATTCCTACGTGTCACCAAGATCAATCTAGGAGATGCTAGCAACGAGAGAGGGGGAGTGCATCTTCATACCCTTGAAGATCGCTAAGCGGAAGCATTGCAAGAACGTAGTTGGTGGAGTCGTACATGTGGCGGTTCAGATCGCGGTCAATTCCGATCTAAGCACCGAACAACAGCGCCCCCGACCTCCGTGTTCAACACACATACAGCCCAGGGACGTCTCCTCCTTCTTGATCCAGCAAGGGGAGAGGAGAAGTTGAGGGAGAACTCCGACATCACGACGGTGTGGTGGTGATGGAGCTCGTGGTTCTCCGGCAGAGCTTCGCCAAGCGTGACGGAGGAGGAGGAGGTGTTTGAGAGGGGAAGGGCTGCGCCAAGGGAAGGGTGTGGCAGCCCTCCCACCCCCACTATTTATAGGGGAAGGGGAGAGGGGGCCGCCCCCCTAGATCCCATCTACAAGGGGGGGGGGACTTGCCCCTACAAGTCGGGTGGAGGCGCCCCCACCCCTAGGGTTTCTAACCCTAGGCGCCTTGGGCCCCTTGGGGGGCGCGCACTGATACGTCTCCAATGTATCTATAATTTTTGATTGCTCTATGCTATATTATCTTCTGTTTTGGATGTTTATGGGCTTTATTATACACTTTTAAATTATTTTTGGGACTAACCTATTAACCCAGAGCCCAGTGCCAGTTTCTGTTTTTTTTTGCCTATTTTAGGGTTTCGAAGAAAAGGAAAATCAAACGGAGTCCAATTAACCTGAAACTTCACGAAACTCATTTTTGGAAGGAAAGCAACCCGGGAGACTTGGAGTCTACGTCAAGGAAGCTTCGAGGAGGCCACAAGGTAGGGGGCACGCCCTCCACTCTCGTGGGCCCCTAGTGGCCCCCGTGACGTACTTCTCCTGCCTATATATATCTCCATATACCCTAAAAACATCCGGGAGCACAATAGATCGGGAGTTCCACCGCCAGAAGCCTCCGTAGCCACCGAAAGCCAATCTAGACCCGTTCCCGCACCCTGCCGGAGGGAGGAATCCCTCTCCGGTGGCCATCTTCATCATCCCGGTGCTCTCCATGATGAGGAGGGAGTAGTTCTCCCTCGGGGCTGAGGGTATGTACCAGTAGCTATGTGTTTGATCTCTCTCTCTCTCGTGCTCTTGATTTGGCACGATCTTGATGTATCGCGAGCTTTGCTATTATAGTTGGATCTTATGTTTCTTCTCCCCCTCTACTCTCTTGTAATGAATTGATTTTCCCCTTCGAAGTTATCTTATCGGATTGAGTCTTTAAAGATTTGAGAACACCTGATGTATGTCTTGCCGTGCGTATCTGTGGTGACAATGGGATACCATGTGATTCACTTGATGTATGTTTTTGTGATCAACTTGCGGGTTTCGCCCATGAACCTATGCATAGGGGTTGGCACACATTTTCGTCGTGATTCTCCGGTAGAAACTTTGGGGCACTCTTTGAGGTCCTTTGTGTTGGTTGAATAGATGAATCTAAGATTGTGTAATGCATATCGTATAATCATACCCACGGATACTTGAGGTGACATTGGAGTATCTAGGTGACATTAGGGTTTTGGTTGATTTGTGTCTTAAGGTGTTATTCTAGTACGAACTCTAGGGTTGTTTGTGACACTTATAGGAATAGCCCAACGGATTGATTGGAAAGAATAACTTTGAGGTGGTTTCATACCCTACCATAATCTCTTCGTTCGTTCTCTGCTATTAGTGAATTTGGAGTGACTCTTTGTTGCATGTTGAGGGCTAGTTATGTGATCCAATTATGTTAGTATTGTTTGTTGAGGGACTTGCACTAGAGAAAGTATGAACCTAGCCTTTTCACACGCATTGCAATACCGTTTACGCTCACTTTATCATTAGTTACCTTGCTGTTTTTATTATTTTCAGATTACAAAAACTATTATCTACTATCCATATACCACTGTGTATCACCATCTCTTCGCCGAACTAGTGCCACCTATACATTTACCATGTATTGGGTGTGTTGGGACACAAGAGACTCTTTGTTAATTGGGTTGCCAGGGTTGCTGAGAGAGACCATCTTCATCATCCTACGCCTCCTACGGATTGATAAACCTTAGGTCATCCACTTGAGGGAAATTTGCTACTGTCCTACAAACCTCTGCACTTGGAGGCCCAACAACGTCTACAAGAAGAAGGTTGTGTAGTAGACATCAAGCTCTTTTCTGGCGCCGTTGCCGAGGAGGTGAGAGCTTGAAGGTATATCTTTAGATCTTGCAATCGAATCTTTTTGTTTCTTGTTTTAGCACTAGTTTAGTTTATAAAAGAAAACTACAAAAAAATTGGAATTGAGGATACCTCATATGCTTCATCTTTTTAATATCTTTCACGAGAATAAGGATTCTGATAATTGTGCTCAAGTGCTAGAAGAATAATGCATTAGAATGTTTGGCACTAAATATTTGAATGATGAGCATGATTGCAATGTTGTTAGTATGAATTCCTTGAATATCCATGATGCTAATGATATGCAAAGCCACAAGCTTGGGGATGCTATGTTTGATGAAGATAATGTTTTTTAGAATATATTTGCTGTAATTAATGTTTGTCCCAAGCTTGGGGATGCTATGTTTAATGAAGATGATATTTTTAGTCTCCCAAGTTTTGATATGCAAATTTATAATGATGATAGCATGCCTCCTACTTATGATGATTATTGTGATGATACTTATGCTATAAAAAGTAGTGATTATATTTATAAAAATTGTCATGATTATGATTACCCCTTTTCTGAACATTACTCTTTTAATGTGGAAACAATTTATAGTGTTCGAGTCTCTTATGATACTCCCACTATTCCGAATGAGAAGAATTTTGCTTATGTAGAGAGAAATAAAAATTCTATGCTTATGCATCATGAAAATAATGCTTTAGGTTCTGGCTATATTGTTGAATTCATTCATGATGCTACTGAAAATTATTATGAGGGAGGAATATATGCTTGTAGGAATTGCAATAATATCAAGTTTCCCCTCTATGTGCTTAAAATTTTGAAGTTATGCTTGTTTTGCCTTCTTATGCTAGTTGATTCTTGTTCCCACAAGTTGTTTGCTCACAAAATCCCTATTCATAGGAATTGGGTTAGACTTAAATGTGCTAGTCATATTCTTCATGATGCTCTCTTTATTATTCAATTCTTATTCTTTATGCGAGCATCATTGAAATCATCATGCCTAGCTAGGGGCATTAAACGATAGCGCTTGTTGGGAGGCAACCCAATTTTATTCTTGTTCTTTGCTTTTTGTTCCTGTTTAGTAATAAATAATTCATCTAGCCTCTGTTATGTTTGAGTTTTTATGTTTTAATTTGTGTTTGTGCCAAGTAGAACCGTTGGGAAGACTTGGGGAAAGTCTTGTCGATCATGCTGTAAAAAATAGAAACTTTAGCGCTCACGAGAATTGCTGCCACTTTTTGTTGGAGAGTGATATTTAGTTAATTCTTTTTGCAGATGATTAAAATACAAATTACTCAGGTCCACCAATTTATGTGAGAATTTTATGAGTTCCATAAGTATACGTTTGATATAGATTACTACAGACTGTTCTGTTTTTGACAGATTCTGTTTGTCGTGTGTTGTTTGCTTATTTTGATGAATCTATGGCCAGTAAAAGAGTTTATAAACCATAGAGAAGTTGGAATACAGTAGGTTTAACACCAATATAAAGAAATAATGAGTTCATTACAGTACTTTGAAGTGGTGTTTTGTTTTCTTATACTAACGGAGCTTACGAGTTTTCTCTTAAGTTTTGTGTTGTGAAGTTTTCAAGTTTTGGGTAAAGATTCGATGGACTATGGAATAAGGAGTGGAAAGAGCCTAAGATTGGGGATGCCCAAGGCACCCCAAGGAAATATTCAAGGACAACCAAGAGCCTAATCTTGGGGATGCCCCGGAAGGCATTCCCTCTTTCGTCTTCGTTCATCGGTAACTTTACTTGGAGCTATATTTTTATTCACCACATGATGTGTGTTTTGCTTGGAGCGTCATTTTATTTTATTTAGTTTTTCTTTCTGTTTGAATAAAATACCAAGATCTGAAATTATTAAATGTTAGAGAGTCTTCACATAGTTGCATAATTATTCGACTACTCATTGATCTTCACTTATATCTTTCAGAGTAGTTTGTCATTTGCTCTAGTACTTCACTTATATCTTTTAGAGCATGGTGGTAGTTTTATTTTGAAGAAATAGATGAACTCTCATGATTCACTTAGATTATTTTGAGAGGCTTAAATAGCATGGTAGTTTGCTTTGGTTATGAAACTAGTCCTAATATGATGGGCATCCAAGGGGGATATAATAAAAACTTTCATATAGAGTGCATTGAATACTAAGAGAAGTTTGATAATTGATGATTGTTTTGAGATATGGAGGTAATAATATCAAAGTCGTGCTAGTTGAGTAGTTGTGAAATTTAGAAATTCTTGTGTTGAAGTTTCCAAGTCCCGCAGCATGCACATATGGTAAACGTTATGTAACAAATTTGAAAAATGAGGTGTTATTTGATTGTCCTCCTTATGAGTGGCGGTCGGGGACGAGCGATCGTCTTTTCCTACCAATCTATCCCCCTAGGAGCATGCGCATAGTGCCGAGGTTTTTGATGACTTGTAGATTTTTGCAATAAGTATGTGAGTTCTTTATGACTAATGTTGAGTCCATGGATTATACACACTCTCACCCTTCCATCCTTGCTAGCCTCTTCGGTACCGTGCATTGCCCTTTCTCACATTGAGAGTTGGTGCAAACTTCGCCGGTGCATCCAAAACCCGTGATATGATACACTCTATCACACATAAACCTCCTTATATCTTCCTCAAAACAGCCACCATACCTACCTATTATGGCATTTCCATAGCCATTCCGAGATATATTGCCATGCAACTTTCCACCGTTCCGTTTATTATGACACGCATCATCATTGTCATATTGCTTTGCGTGATCATGTAGTTGACATCGTATTTGTGGCAAGGCCATCGTTCATAATTTTTCATACATGTCACACTTGATTCATCGCAATCCCGGTACACCGCCAGAGGCATTCATATAGAGTCATATCTTGTTCTAGTATCGAGTTGTAATCATTGAGTTGTAAATAAATAGAAGTGTGATGATCATCATTTTTTAGAGCATTGTCCCAAGTGAGGAAAAAAAGGACGGCAATAAAAAAGAGAAGGCCCCAAAAAAGAGAAAGGCCATAAAAAGAGAGAGAAGGCCAGGAAAATAAAAAATAAAAAATAAAAAAATGAGAGAAAAAGAGAGAAGGGACAATGCTACTATCCTTTTCCACACTTGTGCTTCAAAGTAGCACCATGATCTTCATGATAGAGAGTCTCTTGTTTTGTCACTTTCATATACTAGTGGGAATTTTTCATTATAGAACTTGGCTTGTATATTCCAACAATGGGCCTCCTCAAGTGCCCTAGGTCTTCATGAGCAAGCAAGTTGGATGCACACCCACTTAGTTTCTTTTGTTGAGCTTTCATACATTTATAGCTCTAGTGCATCCGTTGCATGGCAATCCCTACTCCTTGCATTAACATCAATCGATGGGCATCTCCATAGCCCATCGATTAGCCTCGTTGATGTGAGAATTTCTCTTTTCTTGTCTTCTCCACATAACCCCCTCATTATTATATTCCACCCATAGTGCTATATCCATGGCTCGCGCTCATGTACTGCGTGAAAGTTTATAGGTTTGAGATTACTAAAGTATGAAACAATTGCTTGGCTTGTCATTGGGGTTGTGCATGATGAGAGCATTCTTGTGTGACGAAAATGGAGCATGACCAAACTATATGATTTTGTAGGGATGAACTTTCTTTGGCCATGTTATTTTGAGAAGACATAATTGCTTAGTTGGTATGCTTGAAGTATTATTATTTTTATGTCAATATGAACTTTTATATTGAATCTTACGGATCTGAATATTCATGCCACAATTAAGAAGAATTACATTGAAATTATGCCAAGTATCACTCCGCATCAAAAATTCTTTTTTTTATCATTTACCTACTCGAGGACGAGCAGGAATTAAGCTTGGGGATGCTGATACGTCTCCAACGTATCTATAATTTTTGATTGCTCCATGCTATATTATCTTATGTTTTGGATGTTTATGGGCTTTATTATACACTTTTATATTATTTTTGGGACTAACCTATTAACCCAGAGCCCAGTGCCAGTTTCTGTTTTTTTTGCCTATTTTAGGGTTTCGAAGAAAAGGAAAATCAAATGGAGTCCAATTGACCTGAAACTTCACGGAACTCATTTTTGGAAGGAAAGCAACCCGGGAGACTTGGAGTCTGCATCAAGGAAGCTTTGAGGAGGCCACGAGGTAGGGGGCGCGCCCTCCACCCTCGTGGGTCCCTCGTGGCCCCCCTGACGTACTTCTTCCACCTATATATCTCCATATACCCTAAAAACATCCGTGAGCACAATAGATTGGGAGTTCCGCCGCCAGAAGCCTCCATAGCCACCGAAAGCCAATCTAGACCCATTCCGGCACCCTGCCGGAGGGGGGAATCCATCTCCGGTGGCCATCTTCATCATCCCGGTGCTCTCCATGACGAGGAGGGAGTAGTTCTCCCTCGGGGCTGAGGGTATGTACCAGTAGCTATGTGTTTGATCTCTCTCTCTCATGTTCTTGATTTGGCATGATCTTGATGTATCGCGAGCTTTGCTATTATAGTTGGATCTTATGTTTCTTCTCCCCCTCTACTCTCTTGTAATGAATTGAGTTTCCCCTTCGAAGTTATCTTATCGGATTGAGTCTTTAAAGATTTGAGAACACTTGATGTATGTCTTGCCGTGCGTATCTGTGGTGACAATGGGATACCACGTGATTCACTTGATGTATGTTTTGGTGATCAACTCGCGGGTTCCGCCCATGAACCTATGCATAGGGGTTGGCACACATTTTTGTCGTGATTCTCCGGTAGAAACTTTGGGGCACTCTTTGAGGTCCTTTGTGTTGGTTGAATAGATGAATATGAGATTGTGTGATGCATATTGTATAATCGTACCCACGGATACTTGAGGTGACATTGGAGTATCTAGGTGACATTAGGGTTTTGGTTGATTTGTGTCTTAAGGTGTTATTCTAGTACGAACTCTAGGGTTGTTTGTGACACTTATAGGAATAGCCCAACGGATTGATTGGAAAGAATAACTTTGAGGTGGTTTCGTACCCTACCATAATCTCTTCGTTCGTTCTCCGCTATTAGTGGCTTTGGAGTGACTCTTTGTTGCATGTTGAGGGATAGTTATGTGATCCAATTATGTTAGTATTGTTGAGGGAACTTGCACTAGCTAAAGTATGAACCCTAGGCCTTGTTTCAACGCATTGCAATACCGTTTACGCTCACTTTTATCATTAGTTACCTTGCTGTTTTTATATTTTCAGATTACAAAAACTATTATCTACTATCCATATACCACTTGTATCACCATCTCTTCGCTGAACTAGTGCACCTATACAATTTACCATTATATTGGGTGTGTTGGGGGCACAAGAGACTCTTTGTTATTTTGTTGCAGGGTTGCCTGAGAGAGACCATCTTCATCCTACGCCTCCTACGGATTGATAAACCTTAGGTCATCCACTTGAGGGAAATTTGCTACTGTCCTACAAACCTCTGCACTTGGAGGCCCAACAACGTCTACAAGAAGAAGGTTGTGTAGTAGACATCACGCACCAGCCCACCAGGGGCTGGTTCCCTCCCTTGTTCAGCCCATTAGGCCCACCGGGGCAGGTGGCCCCACCCGGTGGTCCTGGCACAATACCGATAATCCCCGAAACTATTCCGGCGACTGAAACTGGACTTCCCATATATAAATCTTCACCTTCGGACCATTCCGGAACTCGCTCCATTGTTCTAGAGAATGGAGTCTTGGTCATTTTGCCCATGAGGCATGGTTCGCACGTGTCAAATGATTCATAATCAAGAGACTCCAAAAGTCTATCTGCATGGAGTTTCTTCATGCGTTTGACACCAATGTGACCAAGGCGGCAGAGCCACAAGTATGCAGGACTATCATTATCAACCTTACATCTTTTGGCATTCACACTATGAATATGTGTAACATCACGTTCGAGATTAAACAAAAATAAACCATTGACCAACGGGGCATGACCATAAAACATATCTCTCATATAAATGGAACAACCATTATTCTCGGATTTAAATGAGTAGCCATCTCGCATTAAACGAGATCCATATACAATGTTCATGCTCAAAGCTGGTACTAAATAACAATTATTGAGGTTTAAAACTAACCCCGTAGGTAGATGTAGAGGTAGCGTGCCGACGGCGATCACATTGACCTTGGAACCATTCCCGACGCGCATCGTCACCTCATCCTTCGCCAGTCTCCGCTTATTCCGTAGCTCCTGTTTTGAGTTACAAATATGAGAAACCGCACCGGTATCAAATACCTAGGAGCTACTACGAGGGCTAGTAAGGTACACATCAATAACATGTATATCACATATACCTTTGACGTTGCCGGCCTTCTTATCCGCTAAGTACTTGGGGCAGTTCCGCTTCCAGTGACCATTTCCCTTACAATAAAAGCACCGAGTCTCGGGCTTGGGTCCATTCTTTGGCTTCTTCCCAGCAACTGATTTACCGGGCGCGGCAACTCCCTTGTTGTCCTTCTTGAAGTTCTTCTTACCCTTGCCTTTCTTGAAACTAGTGGTTTTATTCACCATCAACACTTGATGTTCATTTTTGATTTCCACCTTCGCTGATTTCAACATTGAATATAACTCAGGAATGGACTTATCCATCCCTTGCATATTGTAGTTCATCACAAAGCTCTTGTAGCTAAGTGGAAGCAGCTGGAGGATTCTGTTAATGACCGAGTCATTTGGAAGATTAACTCCCAGCTGAGACAAGTGGTTGTGCAACCCAGACATTTTGAGTATATGCTCGCTGACAAAACTGTTTTCCTCCATCTTACAACTGTAGAACTTATCGGAGACTTCATATCTCTCGACCCGGGCATGAGCTTGGAAAACCATTTTTAGCTCTTGGAACATCTCATATCCTTCGTGCTGCTAAAAACGCTTTTGGAGCCCCGGTTCTAAGCTGTAAAGCATGCCACACTAAACCAGGGAGTAATCATTACTACACGACTGCCAGGCGTTCATAACGTCTTGAGTTGCTGGGAAAATGGGTGCGTCACCGAGCGGTGCTTCAAGGACTTATGCTTTCTTGGCAGCTATGAGGATGATCCTCAAGTTACTGACCCAGTCCGTATAGTTGCTACCATCGTCTTTCAGCTTGGTTTTCTCTAGGAATGCGTTGAAGTTGAGGGCAACATTAGCGTGGGCCATTTGATCTACAAGACATATTGTAAAGGCATTTTAGACTAAGTTCATGATAATTAAGTTCATCTAATCAAATTATTGAGTGAACTCCCACTCAGACAGACATCCCTCTAGTCATCCAAGTGATACATGATCCGAATCGACTAGGCCGTGTCCGATCATCACGTGAGACGGACTAGTCATCAACGGTGAACATCTCCATGTTGACCATATCTACTATACGACTCATGTTCGACCTTTCGGTCTCCCGTGTTCCGAGGCCATGTCTGTACATGCTAGGCTCGTCAAGTCAACCTAAGTGTTTTGCATGTGTAAATCTGGCTTACACCCGTTGTATGTGAACGTTAGAATCTATCACACCCGATCATCACGTGGTGCTTCAAAACAACGAACCTTCGCAACGGTGCACAGTTAGGGGGAACACGTTTCTTGAAATTTTAGCGAGGGATCATCTTATTTATGCTACCGTCGTTCTAAGCAAATAAGATGTAAACATGACAAACATCACATGCAAATCATAAAGTGACATGATATGGCCAATATCATCTTGCGCCTTTGATCTCCATCTTCGAGGCGCGGCATGAACACCACCGGCATGACACCATGATCTTCATCATCGTGTCTTCATGAAGTTGTCTCGCCAACTATTACTTCTACTACTATGGCCAACGGCTAGCAATAAAGTAAATGAATTACATGGCGTTTTCATTGACATGCGGGTCATAAATAAATTAAGACAACTCCTATGGCTCCTGCCGGTTGTCATACTCATCGACATGCAAGTCGTGATTCCTATTACAAGAACATGATCAATCCCATACATCACATATATCATTCATCACATCCTTTTGGCCATATCACATCACATAGCATACCCTGCAAAAACAAGTTAGACGTCCTCTCATTGTTGTTGCTTGTTTTACGTGGCTGCTATGGGTTTCTAGCAAGAACATTTCTTACCTAGCAAAACCACAATGGTGATATGCCAATTGCTATTTACCCTTCATAAGGACCCTTTTCATCGATTTCGATCCGCCTAAAGTGGGAGAGACAGCCACCCGCCAGCCACCTTATGCATCAAGTGCATGTCAGTCGGTGGAACCAGTCTCACGTAAGTGTATGTGTAAGGTCGGTCCGGGTCGCTTCATCCCACAATGCCGTCGAATCAATATATATATAAGACTAGTAACGGTAAGCAAATTGAACAAATCATTGCCCACAACTACTTTGTGTTCTACTCGTGCATAGAATTTACTCATAGACCCATCTCATGATGCCACTGTTGGGGAACGTAGCAATAATTCAAAAAAATTCCTACGTGTCACCAAGATCAATCTAGGAGATGCTAGCAACGAGAGAGAGGGAGTGCATCTTCATGCCCTTGAATATCGCTAAGCGGAAGCGTTGCAAGAACGCGGTTGGTGGAGTCGTACACGCAGCGATTCAGATCGCGGTCGATTCCGATCTAAGCGCTGAACAACGGCGCCTCCGCGTTCAACACATGTACAGCCTGGGGACGTCTCCTCCTTCTTGATCGAGTAAGGGGAGAGGAGAAGTTGAGGGAGAACTCCGACAGCACGACGGCGTGGTGGTGATGTAGCTCGTGGTTCTCTGGCAGAGCTTCGCCAAGCGTGACAGATGAGGAGGAGGTGTTGGAGAGGGGAAGGGCTGCGCCAAGGGAAGGGTGTGGCAGCCCTCCCCCCATTATTTATAGGGGAAGGGGAGAGGGGCCGCCCCCCCAGATCCCATCTACAAGGGAGGGCGGCGGCCAAGGGGGGAAACTTGCCCCCCAAGTCAGATGGAGGCGCCCCCACCCCTAGGGTTTCTAACCCTAGGGGCCTTGGGCCCCTTGGGAGGCGCACCAGCCCACCAGGGGATGGTTCCCTCCCTTGTTCAGCCTACTAGGCCCACCGGGGCAGGTGGCCCCACCCGGTGGACCCCCGAACACCTTCTGGTGGTCCCAGTACAATACCAATAACCCCCAAAACCATTCCGACAACTGAAACTCGACTTCCCATATATAAATCTTCACCTCCAGACCATTCCGGAACTCCTCGTGACGGCCCGAATATCATCCGGGACTCTAAACAACCTTCGGTAACCACATACTATTTCCCATAACAACTCTACCGTCACCGAACCTTAAGTGTGTAGACCTTGCGGGTTCGGGAACCATGCAGACATGACCGAGACATCTCTCCGGCCAATAACCAACAACAGGATCTGGATACCCATGTTGGCTCCCACATATTCCATGATGATCTCATCGGATGAACCACGATGTTTGGGATTCAATCAATCCCGTATGCAATTCCCTTTGTCCATCGGTATGTTACTTGCCCGAGATTCGATCGTCGGTATCTCTATGCCTCGTTCAATCTCGTTACCAGCAAGTCTCTTTCCTCGTTCCGTAACGCATGATCCCATGGCTAACTCCTTAGTCACATTGAGCTCGTTATGATGATGCATTACCGAGTGGGCCCAGAGATACCTCTCCCTCATACGGAGTGACAAATCCCAGTCTCGATTCGTGCCAACCCAACATATACTTTCGGAGATACCTGTAGTGCACCTTTATAGCCACCCAGTTACGTTGTGACGTTTGGTACACCCAAAGCATTCCTGCGGTATCCGGGAGTTGCACAATCTCATGGTCTAAGGAAATGATACTTGACATTAGAAAAGCTTTAGCAAACGAACTACACGATCTTGTGCTACGCTTAGGATTGGGTCTTGTCCATCACATCATTCTCCTAATGATGTGATCCTATTATCAATGACATCCAATGTCCATGGTCAGGAAACCATGACCATCTATTGATCAACGAGCTAGTCAACTAGAGGCTTACTGGGGACATATTACGATCTATGTATTCACACATGTATTACGGATTCCGGTTAATACAATTATAGTATGAACAATAGACAATTATCATGAACACAGAAATATAATAATAACCACTTTATTATTGCCTCTAGGGCATATTTCCAACACTAACATCTCAAGAAAGTTACCCTTGCTTCTTGAATTCTTAGACTCATCATGACCACGAAAAGCAAGACCTTGCCTAAGCAGAAACCTTATAACACCAACAACAGCCATCAAATCGGTTATGGTATTCAATATGTGCCTTTTCAATTTGAGTAGTGATTGCATATGCCACACTTTGCTTCTGATCTTTTAAATCTTCACAATGCATTCTTGAATTGTTGTGAGAGCATCTCCAACAGCCGCCGAATGTGCCACGCGCCCATCGCCCGGTTTGGCGCGGCGGGCAGCGCTGCCTCCAGCAGCGGTGCTAAAATGCAGCACACGTGCAGCTCCAGCAGCGCGCAAAAATGCAGCGCGCGCAACTCTCACACAAACAACATATATGCATTTCAAACATAAGCAAAAAGATCAAACACAAACAAAATAAATCAACAATAAATAGTTCAGTTTTGTTATTGTAACTCAAACAAATAGTTTATCGTTCAATACAACAAATAGTGCAATAACACAACAAATAGTTCAACAATACAACATTGAACGCACAAATCATAATGCTCTTTGTCGTCCATTCCATGCCCACCACTCCTCAATGAGATCCTTCTGAAGATGATCATGCGCTGCAGGACATCGAATGACATGATATGAGGCAACAAAACGGGCCACCCTTTCAGCCCTCCATCACACTCGTATGGGATGTCCCAAGAGCTCATACTAAGAGTAGTCTACATCTTGGCCACGCTCATTCTCGATGATCATGTTGTGCATGATCACACAAGAGTGCATGATGTACCAAAGCATTTTTTGATCCCAAAATCTAGTCGGTCCTCTCACAATAGCAAATTGGGCTTGCAAAATTCCAAAAGCTCTCTCCACATCTTTTCTAGACGCCGCTTGAGCATTGTGGAAATCAAGATTTTTCTTACCTTCAGGTTTTTTCAACGGATTCACAAATATTTGCCACTTTGGGTAGATGCCATCCGCAAGATAATAGCCATAGTTGTATGTACGACCATTTGCTACAAACTGCACCGGTGGCAAATCACCATTTGCAATCTTATTCATCAGTGGTGACCGGTTGACAACATTGATGTCATTCAAAGATCCACACATTCTAAAGAAAGCATGCCAAATCCAAGTCTCTTGATCGGCCACCGCTTTAAGGATTATAGTGGAACCCTTTTTTTGGCCGTGGAATTGCCCATGCCATGCCTTTGGACAATTCTTCCAACTCCAATGCATGCAATCTATTGAGCCAAGCATACCTTGGAAGCTGCGAGCTTTGTTCATCTCCAATAGCCTTGTGGCGTCTTCAACATTGGGAGATCTCAAATACTCCTGGCCAAACACTTGGACAATCCTGACTGCGAAGCGCTTGACACACATGATGGCTTGGCTCTCACCGATAGCCAAGTGATCATCAACTAGATCAGCCGGGATACCGTACGCCAACATACGCAAAGCGGCTGTCACCTTCTGAAAGGTGTTATGCCTGAGCTCTCTGGCGGTATTCCTCCTTTGCTAAAAAAACAGGTCATGGCTCGCTAGTTTCTCTGCAATGCGCCTGAACAACTCGGTGCTCATCCTAAACCGACGACGAAAGTATGACTCCGGGTATGTGGGATTCTCCACGAAATAGTGCCTCATCAATATGTTATGGGCATCGATCCTATCCCTCCAAATTTTCTGCCGACCCATAACCGAACCACCGTGCTTCGATTTTTTATTGATGTGCATAGCTAGGATCATTGCAAGATCCTCCTCCTCTTCCATATCAAATTCTTCTTCGTAAGAATCATACAACGAACTCATCTACAATGTTGAATACTAGGCTATAAAAACTACAATCAACATGCACCAAATTCATGAAGTTTGAGCAATACATACCTTGCAGGCGTTTTGTCGAACACCTTGCGGGCGTCGAGCGGCAGCGAGCGGCCGCGCGCTGTTCGTCGGAGGACCGCCGCGTGAGAGGGGCGGCGGTGACTAGAGGGAGGCGGAGGAAGCCGTCGCGGCGCGGTGATAGGCCGGGGAAGCGCCGGAACGGTCGCCGGGCGGCGTCGCGGATGGATGGGTGGGTGAAGTTGCGAGCGAGCGTTCGAGAGTCCAGCGCGTGGGAGCGGGCGCAGCAAATAAGCGGCGCGCAATGGCGTTTCGCCCCGCGCGCTGAACTAGATATGCCGTGTGTGTGGTTTTTGCGCCTCCGCTGGAGTGCCCGGAGCGGTAGCGCGCGCGCAAAGAACGCGGATTTTTCAGCGCGGCGCTTATATAGCGCGGTTGTTGGAGATGCTCCGAGCACTCTTTGTCGAACCTACATGGAGCCTGAAGTTTTCGACTGCTTTCTTCCAATTTGTATACCTAGTCTTGGTGAAGACTTCAGCCCCAAACTTTGAACTGATTGTTGGTTTCTTGAAAAGAAGACAGTGAAAACAATAAGCAGATTTTTTTGGCCACACTATACTCTAGCCAATCAAACTCTTTATGCCATATTCTCTAAATGCCATGACATCTTCATTGCGTTCAAAATCGTGATCTTTAGGCTAGCATGCACCTTTCAAGATATTCGCCCTTCTCACTTCATCTCTGATTTCTGGGGTAGCATACTGTTCAATTTGTTTCCGAAGGCCTGGATCAGGTTCAATGTCAGTTGGATTAAATCTTTGAGGAACATCATCTTGCAAATTGTTTCTATCAGTCTCTTGACTTAATACTCCAGGAACATTATCTTCTGAAATGGTTGCATTTACTTCAGATCCACAAACTTGGGGTCCAGAATGATTTACTAGTATAGGCTTGAAAAAAAATTCAATCTGCTTCATCTCCTTAGGTCCTTGTAACATCATATTTTTATTTAATTTCAGTGTTCAACTTCCAAGAATTGGGCCAACATGACAACAAATTAAACATGATAGAACATAATAGAAGACTAGGGGAGAGCGGAAGAACCTGGTCTTTGTTGCCTTGTTGGCTGCTGTTTCTTGTTTTGAGCAGGGACCATGGTGATGGAGATGAAGGCGGCGGCGACTCTGCTTGCCGTCTCGACAACATCGCGAATAGGCGGATTCGCTTCTCCTTCTCCATCTAGCACCATCGATTGAACAGACCTGGGCAACGAGGGCGACTACAAGACGATAGTGGAGGCGGCGCCGCGTCCGCATGGCGTGATCACTCTACGCGTGAATTCAGCACGATCAGTTCCACGATCGATAGAAAAGTAACTGTGTACCTGAAAATCAGGCTGCGTACCATAACTAACGGGCTCATATAATTTTTATTGGGCTTACTTGATTGGCCCATCTATAGCTAGCGAGCAATTACCTCGCGAATCATTTTCCTCTTCCCTTGTTGAAACCTTCGACCCGAGACCTTCGAGCGAACGTGCTCGCTTCCCATGGTGGCAGTGACGGTGCCAGAAATCAAATCATGTGTAGTCACTTCAAAATTGTGTAGTCAAATGTATATATTTCTATATTTTTCTGTATAATTTATACTTGCTGTATTGCGTTTTCCTAAAGAGATGTGTAGTTAAGTGACTACACAGCCTATGTATGGCTTCGCCACTGCATGGTGGCCGCCGACCAAAACCAGTAGGGGGTACCCTAGGTTTCGAAAATTTACCCGGGTCGGCCGCCCCTACACAACCCCATGATGGAGCCGCCCTACCACCGGGGACACTTTCCTCTGAGAGGGAGAAATTAAAGCCATCGACATCACCAGCGTTTCTCTTATCATGGAATGACCATTCCTCCCTACATCACGGCATACGCCATGCCTCCTTTTTTACACTTGATTTAACTTGGGCTCGCTGAAACGGTCGATTCGCAAAAGGCATGGTTCCTTTGTCTTTCCTGTGTTCCAAACTGGCGTGAACCTTGAAATTCTAACAGACCTCAACGCGTTTTGCGACACGGTAGTTGTACAAACATTAATTAAAGTACAACGCGGGCCCTACCTTCGGGAATAATCGGGGCCACTTGTAAGTTGACCTTTCGGCCCACCTCGCAGCCTCCTCGTTCTTTCCAGAGAGGAGGGCAGGTGCTCCCCCTGCCGTGTGCCGTCCCACGTTTCCCCGCCAGCAAGAAAAGCACACGCGCACTCCCGTCCGGCTTACACGTGGGACCCGCCCGTCACCCCCCCGTCAACAAAGCCGCCTCCAGCAACAACCGCCGAGATTTTGCAATCCGGTCCTCCACTTCGTCCCTCCCCAGCCCAGAAACCCTAGACCGTCGCTCGCCTGCTTTCCTTCCCCGACGCGACAGGCGAATCCAAGGTGAGTTCCGCCGGATCCGCCCTCCCCGCGCCCGCTTCCCAGCGCTCCCCGCCTCACGACGCGCCGGCCGGTGCAGGTTTCGCGGCGGTCGCGGCCCTAGCACGCGCTGGATCTGACGCGGCAGCTCCCGGCGGCCGCGTACTACTGCCTGCTCTTCGCTGCGTCGGCGGCCGTCCTCGGGCTCCTCGGCGGCGTCGCGCGCTATATGCTTCCCCGGAAGCGGGAGATCGTCGCCGGCGAGGTCGAGGACTTGCAGAAGAAGACCCGTGCCGGGGAGGGCGAGGCCACCAGGGAGGAAGGAGACGCAGCCATGGCTGGGAGGGGGAACGAGATCGACGAGGACCTGCACAGCCGCCAGCTCGCCGTCTATGGCCGCGAGACCATGAAGCGCCTCTTCGGCTCCAACGTCCTCGTCTCTGGACTCCAGGGTCTCGGTGCTGAGATCGGTACGTGCAGTCCAGGCGCTCTTCTAATGCAGATGGTCTTTTACTCTTTTTTGTTTTAGTATATATAATCTCTTTCCTTGATTTGTTTCCTTTTATATGTGGGACTAGGTTAGCTGCAAAAAAGGAAATTAGTAATTACTACCCCTTGCTCGATCTGATGTAGCTTAGCGACCTAGGAATTCCTATTATGTTTCTCGTACACAAATTTACTGCTCGTAATTGCTATCTTGAGCTCTTGGTTTAGCTCTGGCTCAGCTGATGTTGCTGCTAGTTTGACCAAACACACTGATGGGTATCGCCTTATTAGCTAGATGGGCTCTTGTCGTTGTGTCTTACTTATGATTTTAGTTGAAACCACCAAGCCAAAACTTTTGTCTACCTACGTTTTGTAACTACTGTACTATCTAAACCATCAAACCAAAACTTTTATTTGTGTGGTGAAATGAGTGTCTTTTGTGTGACCCTATCAGTGCCCCTTACACACAATGCTAGCGTATGCATTATGATGGGTGAACTTCTGCACTGCACCACATTGCACATAGTTATTCACTGACATTTCGCCAATTAGGCCAATGGTAGTTTTGGTCCGTGATACCAAGAGACATGACACCTTAAAGGTTAATAAAGGCGTACTTTTTTTGCTGCCGGCCAGTTGGATTATTGGATTCATCTGAGATGTCTGTTACTCATTATCACACCATATGAGTATTTGGGTGTAAAAACAAATCATAAGCTTGGTTAGGAGCTTGGCAGTCAGTAAAAACTGAACCTTTAAAACTTGGATGAGGTTTTGGCAGTCTGTAATTAAGCTTTAAGCTTACAATTGATTTAATACTTATGTATTCCTGCAGCAAAGAACCTTGTCCTTGCGGGTGTCAAGTCTGTAACCTTGCATGATGATGGTAATGTGGAGCTGTGGGACTTATCAAGCAACTTCTTCCTCTCGGAGAATGATGTTGGGCAAAACCGTGCTCAAGCTTGTGTACAGAAGCTACAAGAGCTGAACAACGCTGTCCTCGTCTCTGCCTTAACCGGTGATTTGACCAAGGAGCACCTTTCTAAATTCCAGGTGCACCAGCATGACATTGATCTGTGATCTTCTACCTTGCTATTTCAATTTTTTCTACATCTATGTGTCTTCCATTTAAGGTTTTACATTATGCTTGTACTTTCTGTCCATGTGACTTTAACAAGCAGGCTATCCATCTTTCTATTTGATTTTGGTATAGAAATTTCATGCCAGTTTTCCGAAGTACTACCATTTCAAAAGAAGTGATGTACCACAATTCTAGCATTTACAGAACATCACTTTTAACAAATACTCCCTCCGTCACATAATGTAAGACGTTTTTTGACATTTTTGACACTAGTCAAAAAACGTCTTACATTATGGGACGGAAGGAGTAATAAAGTAATGCAGTCAACTACTTGAAATATTTGGCCATGATCTCATCATAATCAAGGTGTGTTGAAGTGTGTGTGCTGTAAAATTGTATGAAGTATAAGATGAACCCTGCATATTGTGGATTGCTGCGAGATTCTAAAAGGTTTCATCTGCTTGACTGTTTGGACTAGGTTAGGTTTGTACAGTCTATGCTCCGTTCATTGCCTGATTTTACCTGCAATTTCGTTGTGTGATTTTGGTCCCGAAATCGAATTTTATTAAACTGTCGATTTTGTTCTGACATGTATTCTGGTAAGTAAATGTTGGCCTTGGTAATATTGTTGCCAACTAGCTAATTGCCCGTGTGTTGGAACGGATGCATACATATTTTAGTGGTTCACATTAATTGTGTCTCCCGTATACCTTCCACTCACTATATCCGCCTCCCCGATCCACATGTCAATGGCTCATTCGGTCACAGTCCCCCTTCCACTATCACCCGTACACTTTGGACAAATAAAATTGGAATTAAATCAGTGGGAGTACTACATTTCCAATTTACCAAACAAAAAATAATTAGTTTTCATATTGCTGGCGGAAGGAGATGTGATGTTGGACAAATTAGTTTCGAAATAAATCAGTGGGTGGGGATGTGAGTTGATAGGAGATGTGATGTTGTGCAAATAAAATTATAAATAAATCAGTGGTGTTATTGTGTTTTGAATTTGCCAAACAGAAAAATGACTAGTTCCCATATTATGGAAGGAAGGAGATGTGATGCCAGACAACTAAAATAGGAGATAAATATGTGGGTAAGGGTGGAATCGGAGGAGAGAAAAAACCTGGAGACGAGGAAGCGAATGACCTATTCCCCTTTAATAATAGAGATGTGTATTCTGTTAACTGTGCTGTGTGAGCTGGTGAGAAGATAAATTGACTATAAAACTGCAAAAACATCATTGGCATCTTTATAGCGACACATAATTTGTTCACTATAATTTGTTTTCACATGCTATGTCGTGCCAGTCCCACAAACGGATCTGTTTGTCAAATGCAACTGAAATTCCAAATCCATGTTCTTCAGTTTGCAGTATATGAGTTTTTAGGAGGATTAGATGACTCCTCACATTTTATTTATATGCTTCTTTATTTACACTGGGTAAATTTGGTCATTTATCATCCTCAGAATAACTTTCATATGTACTTGCAGGCCGTTGTCTTCACTGATATCAGCTTAGATAAAGCAATTGAGTTTGATGATTACTGCCACAGCCACCAGCCACCCATTGCTTTCATCAAGTCTGAAGTTCGTGGTCTTTTTGGCAGTGTGTTTTGTGACTTTGGTCCTGAATTTACTGTTTTGGATGTGGATGGTGAGGAACCACATACAGGAATTGTTGCATCAATCAGCAATGACAATCCAGCACTTGTATCTTGTGTGGACGATGAGCGTCTGGAGTTCCAGGATGGTGATCTAGTTGTTTTCTCTGAAGTCCATGGAATGACTGAGCTGAATGATGGAAAACCAAGAAAAGTTAAGAATGCAAGGCCTTACTCTTTCTTCTTGGAAGAAGACACTTCCTCATTTGGCGCATACGTTAGAGGTGGTATCGTCACACAGGTCAAGCCACCGAAGGTTATTAAATTCAAACCCTTGAAAGAGGCCATGTCAGAGCCGGGAGAATTTCTCATGAGTGATTTCTCCAAATTTGAGCGGCCACCTCTTCTGCATTTGGCATTCCAAGCTTTGGATAAGTTTAGGACTGAGTTGAGCAGATTCCCTGTTGCTGGGTCCACTGATGATGTGCAAAGGGTGATAGAGTATGCTATTAGCATTAATGATACTCTGGGAGATAGGAAACTTGAAGAAATTGACAAAAAGCTCCTGCACCATTTTGCCAGTGGTTCCAGGGCTGTTTTGAATCCTATGGCTGCGATGTTTGGTGGTATTGTCGGTCAGGAGGTAGTGAAAGCTTGCTCAGGGAAATTTCATCCACTTTATCAGGTTAGGATCTACTGCCTCTTGTTTTCAGTATATAATAATTACATTTAATTGCAGCAATTTTTAACATTAGTTGTTTTGATTTTGTAGTTCTTCTATTTTGATTCTGTCGAGTCTCTCCCTGTTGACCCCTTGGAGCCTGGTGATTTGAAGCCAAAGAACAGTAGATATGATGCTCAAATCAGCGTATTTGGATCTACGCTTCAAAACAAACTGGAGGAAGCAAAAATCTTTATGGTCGGTTCTGGGGCACTTGGATGCGAGTTCTTGAAGAACCTGGCACTAATGGGTATTTCTTGCAGCCAGAATGGAAATCTGACTGTGACAGATGATGATGTTATTGAAAAGAGCAATCTGAGTCGCCAATTTCTTTTCCGTGACTGGAACATTGGGCAACCTAAGTCCACAGTTGCTGCTACAGCTGCTATGGTAATTAATCCTAAACTTCATGTCGAGGCCCTTCAGAACAGAGCAAGTCCTGAGACTGAAAATGTGTTTAATGATGCCTTCTGGGAGAACCTTGATGCTGTTGTCAATGCCCTTGACAATGTGACTGCAAGAATGTACATAGACTCCAGATGTGTATATTTCCAGAAGCCACTTTTGGAATCTGGGACTCTGGGTGCTAAATGCAATACACAGATGGTCATCCCTCACCTAACAGAGAACTATGGGGCTTCAAGGGATCCACCTGAAAAGCAGGCACCTATGTGCACTGTACATTCATTTCCTCATAACATTGATCATTGCCTAACCTGGGCTAGGTCTGAGTTTGAGGGTTTACTTGAGAAGACTCCCACTGAAGTAAATGCTTTCCTGTCAAATCCTACTACATACATAAGTGCAGCAAGAACTGCTGGTGATGCACAGGCTAGAGATCAGCTTGAACGTGTTATTGAGTGTCTTGACAGAGACAAGTGCGAGACGTTCCAGGATTCTATTACCTGGGCCCGGCTTAAGTAAGTTTAGCCCCTCTCCTCTTCACAATTAGGTCAATATTGCCTTGGTGCATCACGAGCTGTGTTTATATTTATTTCACTTGCTTCCGATGTTACTCACCCTACTGTTTTTCCTGGTGGTGTATCTTAGGTTTGAGGATTACTTCTCCAACCGTGTGAAGCAGCTGACGTTCACTTTCCCAGAAGACTCGATGACCAGCTCTGGTGCTCCTTTCTGGTCTGCTCCAAAGCGGTTCCCACGACCTGTGGAGTTCTCGTCGAGTGATCCAAGTCAGCTTAGCTTTATTTTGGCTGCTGCAATATTGAGGGCAGAGACTTTTGGAATACCCATACCTGAGTGGGCCAAAACCCCAAACAAGCTGGCTGCTGAAGCTGTTGACAAGGTGATTGTGCCGGATTTCCAACCAAAGCAGGGGGTTAAGATAGTTACAGATGAGAAGGCCACTAGTCTATCCTCTGCATCTGTTGACGACGCTGCTGTCATTGAAGAGCTTATTGCCAAGTTAGAAGAAGTTTCCAAAACACTGCCATCAGGGTTCCACATGAACCCAATACAGTTTGAGAAGGTCAGCATGCCGTCACATTTTCTTTCTCTGAACTTTAGTGATTTGCTCTGAATTTTTCCTGTCGACCTATATATGGTACCTTTCCTGCGAAATGCTTAATTTCATTTTGAACACATGCCTGCTTTCGTCCCATTTTCCCCTTGGGTATACAGCCTTGCATCTCTAGAAACAACACTTGTAAGCCTCCAAAAGTTTCGTACAAGAAGAATTGCTGAGCTGCTTTCTGTATTTGCAGGATGATGACACAAACTTCCATATGGATGTGATAGCTGGTTTTGCCAACATGAGGGCAAGGAACTACAGCATTCCTGAAGTGGACAAGCTAAAGGCCAAGTTTATAGCCGGCAGGATCATCCCAGCTATCGCCACCTCCACCGCGATGGCCACTGGCCTCGTCTGCCTCGAGCTTTACAAAGCCCTTGCTGGTGGACACAAGGTCGAAGACTACCGCAACACGTTTGCAAACCTTGCGATCCCTCTCTTCTCCATTGCTGAACCAGTTCCACCCAAGACCATCAAGCACCAGGAGCTGTCGTGGACGGTCTGGGACCGGTGGACTGTGACAGGCAACATCACGCTGAGGGAGCTCCTGGAGTGGCTCAAGGAGAAGGGCCTGAACGCTTACAGCATATCCTGTGGCACCTCTCTGCTGTACAACTCCATGTTCCCCAGGCACAAGGAACGGCTTGACAGGAAGGTTGTTGATGTTGCCAGGGAGGTGGCTAAGATGGAGGTGCCCTCTTACCGGCGTCATCTTGACGTTGTGGTGGCCTGTGAGGATGACGACGACAACGATGTCGACATCCCACTTGTGTCGGTCTACTTCCGCTGAAGAAGCGCTCCTTCTGCGTTTACATGATCTTGTGGTTGGTCATGCTGGATCGACTGACATGTCATGAGTTGCATTAGTGATTGTAAGCTGAGTGGGGGCTTAAGCCACATTACCGACTGATTTTTCCTTTCTACCATCTTGATGTCGATCGGATCATTGGGGGCTGATCTCGGGTTGTTACCAGACATCACTATTCACGAGACTAGGCACAACATCATCTTGATAATTGTTGCATGATGCGTTCACAACTAAAATTGGTCGTCGTGGTATTGAATGAATGTTTTAATCTGTTTGTCCTCTTTTGTGCGCCACTGTGCACTATTCAAGTGGGATCACCTTCGTTGCCTTCATTACTTGTTCAATTCAATCTCGTAAATCGGGGGAATCCTTTTCATCATCTATAGAAAACTTACCTTCCGGATTGCTGCTTGCACGCCTAATCGGATCTCCGGGTAAAGTTGCATCTTGGGCACATGAATGCCAGATGGACAACTATGTTACCTGTTCAATGCGGGGGTAACATGCACGGTTTGGTGTATGTTGCATCCCGTTCTGCGCGGGAGGATGACGCCAGTGGTACAAATGCTTAATAAATCTATTAATTAAACTCATATTTCTATAATCAATTTGATCTCCCGGGCCAATCCAAGGACGCCTACGAAAAGGTGAAAGTTATGAGAGGCAAATGCCAAAAATGGAATGAATTTTTTTGAATGACAACTCGAACAAAAATACTTCCTCCGTTTTCATATACAAGGCACTTCGCTTTTCGTGAACTTTGACTCATAATTTTAGTCAATAAAATATGGGTTATATGTCATCAAATATCCATTAAGGAAAAGTTCTTTGAAATGCGCCTCCAATGAGATACTTATTTTCCACCGCAGAAAAAATCATATTCTTATTTTCTTCGTAAAATTAATGGTCAAAGTTAGGCATAAGAATAGTATGCTGTATCCTTGCACAAAGAAAAACAAACGACGATTTGAATTTACAGGGGAGCATATTTGTTATTAGTTTAAAAAAAAAAATTGGGGTGTTCCGAGAATCGAACTCGGGACCTCTCGCACCCGAAGCGAGAATCATACCACTAGACCAAACACCCTTTGTGTTGTGATAACTAAGGAAACGTATATATACTTTGTATTTATGTCCAATCCAAGTTGGACGCTAATTTCCAACGATTTGAAAAGAAATTCTTGTGGGTGTCTGCATCAGAGATGTACTGCGAACGACTGAATAGCTGCACAGTTAGCATCATGAAGGCCGGTGTCTGTTAACATGGGCTATCCTGTCAACTGAAACCAGCGACGACGTTTCCCTCTAGCTAGGCTGGGACCAGCGGCATTACTCCTCATTCCTCAACAAGAAACCGCCCAAAGTTTAGTTTCAAATAATTTTTGATGATGTGCCGAATACTGTTCGGACACGTGACACACGCATCTCCTACTCGAGCAGCGGTTGCCTTGCACCTCGTTGGGCGAGGGCGAGGGCGACGGGTGGGTTCATCGTTGTAGAGAGAAAGCGAGTGCGCGGGGGACCAGCGTTCGGCGATTGAAATGTCGGAGAGGATATGGCATCGGCATCGACGACATGAGCACGACGGAGAAGATGGACGCGTCTCTCTAGATTAGGCGCGCGGCGTATGGCTGGAGGCCGCCTGGCTAAAAGACCGGGTGAGGGTCGTCTAGTTAACGTGCTTCCGCATCGGACGTCCAACACGCGGGCAGGACTAGCTACCAGCCACGCAAATTTTCTATGAATGACAGTTCCCGTTTTTCTTTTCTTTTTCTTTTTCTTTTGAGAAGCAGTTTCTAGGACGACCTTGGCGAGTCACGACTACAACGGGCCACCGTACGTGAGGTCACGAAAGCCACGCCAACTCCTTTTCCGATACCTACAGCCTACAGGCCAGCCGGTGCTGCATGCATAGGCTTGGCTTCTCTCCCCGTTGTGTGTGTCGTAGCACAAGTGGGCCGTAGATAGACAAGCTGGCAATACGATGATCGATATATTGATCGGGTGCCGATGCATGTGTATATAAGTATAGAGTAGGCCTTAACCTCAACTATACATAACTAGGAGGTGGGCCGCAATACGAAATACATGCAACACAAATATATATTCAACATCCCCGCAGTCGAAGCGTCACCGGTGACACAGAGACTGGACCGAACTCCTTGAAGACGGGAGTAGGCAATCCCTTAGTCATCACATCAACAAACTGTTGCGACGTCGGAACGTGGAGAATCTGAACACGGCCAAGGGCAACCTACTCTCGCACGAAGTGAATATCGAGCTCAATATGCTTCGTACGTCGATGGTGCACCGCGTTGGCGGAGAGGTAGACCGTGCTGACATTATCGCAGTAGACAAGAGTGGCCTTGTGAACGTCACAAAGAAACTACTGGGGCAGCTGGCGGATCCAAGAGCACTCGGCCACGACGTTAGCCACGACCCGATACTCTGCCTTGGCGCCGGAGCGGGAGACCGTGGGCTGCCGCTTCGATGACCAAGAGATCAACGAGGGCCCAAGGTAGACGCAATAGCCGGACGTGGAGCTACGGTGAGGTTGTACACACAAGTTTACGTGTCGGGGCAGCCTGCCCAATCGACATCCGAGTAGGCAACGAGGTCGGTGGAGGCGGAGTCCGTCAGGGTGAGTCCCAAGGACATGGTGCCGCGTATGTAACGGAGAATATGCTTCACCAAGGTCCAATGAGGGTCACGCGGGGCGTGCATGTGAAGGCACACCTGCTGGACAGCGTACTGCAGGTCGGGTCGAGTCAGCGTAGGTACTGTAAAGCACCAACAATGGAGCGATAGAACGCTGCATCGGACGCGAGAGACCCCTCCAGAGCAGAGACCTTCGCCTTCGTGTCGACGGGGGTGGGCGCCAGCTTGCAGTTAAGCATGCAGGTGTCGTGGGAACGAGTCTGACAGTAAAAGTAGGGGGTACGTAGGAGAGGGCAGAGTCCTAGCTACGGTGAGGTTGTACACACAAGTTTACGAGTTCAGGCCCCTCTCGAAGGAAGTAACAACCCTATGTCTCGGTGCCGCGGAGGCTTGTCGATTGAAGTGTGTGGTAGTTACAGGGGGTGCGAACCCTTGTGCCAGAGGGGAGGGGCGGCTTATATAGAGTGCGCCTGGCCCCTCGCAGCCCTCAGTTACACAAGGGTTCAATGAGAATTATGTCCTGAACGTTACTGGTAACGCCTGTAATAAATGGTCCTTATGACGACGGAGTGAATGCCTAACCGTTGACTTCTTGGGGTGACTCTAGGCATTCTGTACTCCGAGTGAGTTCTTGTATGGTCGGGTGATTTAATCATGGTCGAGTGGAATTGGGATATCCGAGTGGAATCTTTCGTCGAGTGGATTGCACTTCATGAGAATTTCAGTCGGTATCTTCTGTTGAACCTTGTAGGCCTTGGACTCTAGGGTAGTGTCCTTTGCTAGGGCGTCTAGGTCAGGCCTAAGAACCTACCCTAGGTACATGTCATCGTCAACCGGCACGCTCCAGAAACTCATGGGCATACTTCTGCTGATGCGGAAAGAAGCCGTCATCCCGACGGACCACCTCGATGCTGAGGAAGTAGTGTAGAGGCCCCAAGTCCTTGAGGGCGAACTCATCACCAAGACGAGCTGTTAGCCATTGAAGGAGCTCGGGAGCGGACGCTATGAGGATGATGTCGTCGACGTAGAGCAACAAATATGCAATGTCAGCTCCCTAATGATACACAAAGAGTGAGGCATCAGAGTGAGTGGACCGAAAGCCCAGAGACTACAGGAAGGCTGCGATACGCTGGTACCAAGCCCAAGGCGCCTACTTCAACCCGGAAAGAGAATGGGAGAGCAAGCACACGAAGTCCGGATGCTCGGCGCCGACGAAACCAGTGGGCTGCTCACAGAACACCTGCTCGGCAAGATGACCGTTCAAGAAGGCGTTGGAGACATCCAACTGATGCACAGGCCAGACTCGCGAGATCGCCAACTGGAGCGCAGCACGGATCGTGCCTGGTTTAACAACAGGAGCAAAGGTGTCGGTGCAGTCCATGTCCGCGCGCTGCCGAAATCAACTAACCATCCACCGAGCCTTGTAACGCTCGAGAGAACTGTTCGGGCGGGTCTTGTGGCGGAACACCCACTTGCCAGTGATGATGTTGGCACGAGGGAGTCATGGAACAAGATGCCACGTGCGGTTGCGCTGCAGGGCATCGAACTCCTCCTGCATCGCTGCAAGCCAGTGGGGAACCCGAAGGGCAACGCGAGCGAAGGCGGGGATGGGTGACGGTGTCGACGTCGAGGCGGCGCACACATACTCGTTGGAGGAGTAGCGCGTGCTCGGCAGAAGCACACCGGTCCCGAGCACGGGTCGCACGCCGAGAGGCAGGGCAGCGGGGCCCGTGGCGGCCGGGCCAACAGCGGTGGCGGGTGCCGCGGCGGCGGGTGCCGCGGCGGCGGTGGTGCCCACGGCAGCGGGGCCACGACGGCAGGCGAGTCGTCGGCGGCGTTCGAGCTGGTAGCTGGGGTGGCGACGGGCGAAGTCGAGCCCGTCGCCTGGGTGGCGGCGCCAACCGGGGTGGAGGGCGGGGTGCCCGCCGGCTCAACCTCGGAGGAGGGAGACGGGGACCCGGGGGCCCGGTGAGACTCGACCTCGGGGGAGGGAGTCGAAAAACCGGAAGGCAGCAGAAGGCGCCTGCTTGGGGGAGGGGGGGTCTTCGGGGGGTGCCGCCGCGCATCGCTCCAAGCAGGGGGCGCGGGGGTCGGCGCCGAAGGAGTCGAAGCCGGAGAAACTTGAAAAACACGGGAACATCGTCTCGACAAAATACACGTGCTTTGAGGTGTACACACGATGAGTGACAGGATCATATCATCGATAACCTTTGGTGTTAGAGGGATAGCCAAGGAAGAGACATGGTATGGAATGTGGTGCGAGTTTGTGTGGCATGGTGGACGTGGTACTAGGATAACAAAGACACCCAAAGATGCAAAGACTGTCATAGGATGGCGGTGTACCGAAGAGAAGGTGGTGAGGGGAGTAGTTCCGCCGAGGACGACACAGACGGATGTTAACTAAAAGGCTGGCGGTGGCGAGAGTATTGGGCCAAAACCAAGCAGACACGTTAGAGTGAAAGAGTAACGTGCGAACGCAGTCATTAAGAGTGCAGAACATGCGCTCGGCGCGGCCGTTCTGCTGCGATGTGTAAGGACAAGTAAGACGGAAGATGGTACCGTGAGAGGCGAGAAGTGAAGGAAATATGCCCTAGAGGCAATAATAAAGTTATTATTTATTTCCTTATATCATGATAAATGTTTATTATTCATGCTAGAATTGTATTAACCGGAAACATAATACATGTGTGAATACATAGACAAACAGATTATCACTAGTATGCCTCTACTTGACTAGCTCGTTGATCAAAGATGGTCCTAACCATAGACATGAGTTGTCATTTGATTAACATGGTCACATCATTAGGAGAATGATGTGATTGCATGACCCATTCCGTTAACTTAGCACCCGATCGTTTAGTATGTTGCTATTGCTTTCTTCATGACTTATACATGTTCCTATGACTATGAGATTATGCAACTCCCGTTTAGCGGAGGAACACTTTGTGTGCTATCAAACGTCACAACGTAACTGGGTGATTATAAAGGTGCTCTACAGGTGTCTCCAAAGGTACTTGTTGGGTTGGCGTATTTTGAAATTAGGATTTGTCACTCCGATTGTCGGAGAGGTATCTCTGGGCCCTCTCGGTAATGCACATCACTTAAGCCTTGCAAGCATTGCAACTAATGAGTTAGTTGCGGGATGATGCATTACAGAACGAGTAAAGAGACTTGCCGGTAACGAGCTTGAACTAGGTATTGAGATACCGACGATCGAATCTCGAGCAAGTAACATACCGATGACAAAGGGAACAACGTATGTTGTTATGCGATTTGACCGATAAAGATCTTCGTAGAATATGTAGGAGCCAATATGAGCATCCAGGTTCTGCTATTGGCTATTGACCGAAGACGTGTCTCGGTCATGTCTACATAGTTCTCGAACCCGTAGGGTCCGCACGCTTAACGTTACGATGACAGTTATATTATGAGTTTATATGTTTTGATGTACCGAAGGTTGTTCAGAGTCCCGGATGTGATCACGGACATGACGAGGAGTCTCGAAATGGTCGAGACATGAAGATTGATATATTGGAAGCCTATTTTTGGATATCGGAAGTGTTCCGGGTGAAATCGAGATTTTACCGGAGTACCGAGAGGTTACCGGAACCCCCCAGGAGGTAAATGGGCCTTAGTGGGCCTTTACGGAGAAGAGAAGAGGCGGCCTGGGCTGGGCCGCGCGCCCCCCCTTTTCCTTCTCTCCCTTCTCTTTCCCCTACCTGAATCCTATTCCAACTAGGAAAGAGGGAGGGGGGGGAGTCCTACTCCCGGTGGGAGTAGGACTCCTCCTGGCGCGCCCTCTCCCTGGCCGGCCACACCCCCTTGCTCCTTTATATACGGTGGCAGGGGGCACCCCATAGACACAACAATTAATCAAGTTGATCTTTTAGCCGTGTGTGGTGCCCCCCTCCAGCATAGTCCACCTCGATAATACTGTAGCGGTGCTTAGGCGAAGCCCTGCGTCGGTAGAACATCAACATCATCACCACGCCGTCGTGCTGACGAAACTCTCCCTCAACACTCGACTGGATCGGAGTTCGAGGGACGTCATCGGGCTGAACGTGTGCTGAACTCGGAGGTGCCGTGCGTTCGATACTTGATCGGTCGGATCGTGAAGACGTACGACTACATCAACCGCGTTGTGCTAATGCTTCCGCTTTCGGTCTACGAGGGTACGTGGACAACACTCTCCCCTCTCGTTGCTGTGCATCACCATGATCTTGCGTGTGCTTAGGAATTTTTTTGAAATTACTACGTTCCCAACAGTGGCATCCAAGCCAGGTTTTATGGTAGATGTCATATGCACGAGTAGAACACAAGTGAGTTGTGGGCGATATAAGTCATACTGCTTACCAGCATGTCATACTTTGGTTCGGCGGTATTGTTGGATGAAGCGGCCCGGACCGACATTACGCGTACGCTTACGTGAGACTGGTTCTACCGACGTGCTTTGCACATAGGTGGCTGGCGGGTGTCAATTTCTCCAACTTTAGTTGAAACGAGTGTGGCTACGCCCGGTCCTTGCGAAGGTTAAAACAACACCAACTTGACAAACTATCATCGTGGTTTTGATGCGTAGGTAAGAACGGTTCTTGCTAAGCCCGCAACAGCCACGTAAAACTTGCAACAACAAAGTAGAGGACGTCTAACTTGTTTTTGCAGGGCATGTTGTGATGTGATATGGTCAAAACATGATGCTAAATTTTATTGTATGAGATGATCATGTTTTGTAACCAAGTTATCGGCAACTGGCAGGAGCCATATGGTTGTCGCTTTATTGTATGCAATGCAATCGCCCTGTAATGCTTTACTTTATCACTAAGCGGTAGCGATAGTCGAGGAAGCATAAGTTTGGTGAGACGACAACGATGCTACGATGGAGATCAAGGTGTCGCGCCGGTGACGATGGTGATCATGACGGTGCTTCGGAGATGGAGATCACAAGCACAAGATGATGATGGCCATATCATATCACTTATATTAATTGCATGTGATGTTTATCTTTTATGCATCTTATCTTGCTTTGATTGACGGTAGCATTATAAGATGATCTCTCACTAAATTTCAAGATAATAGTGTTTTCCCTGAGTATGCACCATTGCCAAAGTTCGTTGTGCCCAGACACCACGTGATGATCGGGTGTGATAAGCTCTACGTCCATCTACAACGGGTGCAAGCCAGTTTTACACACGCAGAATACTCGGGTTAAACTTGACGAGCTTAGCATATGCATATATGGCCTCGAAACACTGAGACCGAAAGGTCGAGCGTGAATCATATAGTAGATATGATCAACATAGTGATGTTCACCATTGAAAACTACTCCATTTCACGTGATGATCGGTTATGGTTTAGTTGATTTGGATCACGTGATCACTTAGAAGATTAGAGGGATGTCTTTCTAAGTGGGAGTTCTTAAGTAATATGATTAAATTGAACTTAAATTTATCATGAACTTAGTACCTGATAGTATCTTGCTTGTCTATGTTGATTGTAGATAGATGGCCCGTGCTGTTGTTGCGTTGAATTTTAATGCGTTCCTTGAGAAAGCAAAGTTGAAAGATGATGGTAGCAATTACACGGACTGGGTCCATAACTTGAGGATTATCCTCATTGCTGCTCAGAAGAATTATGGCCTGGAAGCACCGCTGAGTTCCAGGCCTGCTGCTGATGCAACTGACGACGTTAAGAACGTCTGACAGAGCAAAGCTGATGACTACTCGATAGTTCAATGTGCCATGCTTTACGGCTTAGAACCGGGACTTCAAAGATGTTTTGAACATCATGGAGCATATGAGATATTCCAGGAGTTGAAGTTAATATTTCAAGTAAATGCCCGGATTGAAAGATATGAAGTCTGCAATAAGTTCTACAGCTGCAACATGGAGGAGAATAGTTCTTTCAGTGAACATATACTCAGAATGTCTGGGTACCATAATCACTTGACTCAGCTGGGAGTTAATCTTCCGATTGATAGTTTCATTGACAGAGTTCTTCAATCACTGCCACCAAGCTACAAGAGCTTCATGATGAACTATAATATGCAAGGGATGAATAAGACAATTCCCGAGCTCTTCGCAATGCTAAAAGCTGCGGAGGTAGAAATCAAGAAGGAGCATCAAGTGTTGATGGTCAGTAAGACCACCAGTTTCAAGAAAGGCAAAGGGAAGAAGAAGGGGAACTTCAAGAAGAACAGCAAGCAAGTTGCTACTTAGGAGAAGAAACTCAAGTATGGACCTAAGCCTGAGACTGAGTGCTTCTACTACAAGCAGACTGGTCACTGGAAGCGGAACTGCCCCAAGTATTTGGCGGATAAGAAGGATGGCAATGTGAACAAAGGTATAGGTGATATACATGTTATTGATGTGTACCTTACTAAAGCTCGCAGTAGGATCTGGGTATTTGATACTGGTTCTGTTGCTAATATTTGCAACTCGAAATAGGGACTACGGATTAAGCGAACACTGGCAAAGGACGAGGTGACGATGCGCGTGGGAAATGGTTCCAAAGTCGATGTGATCGCGGTCGGCACGCTACCTCTACATCTACCTTCAAGATTAGTATTAGACCTAAATAATTGTTATTTGGTGCCAGCGTTGAGCATGAACATTATATCTAGATCTTATTTGATGCGAGACGGTTATTCATTTAAATCAGAGCATAATGATTGTTCTATTTATATGAGTAATATCTTTTATGGTCATGCACCCTTGAAGAGTGGTCTATTTTTGATGAATCTCGATAGTAGTGATACACATATTCATAATGTTGAAGCCAAAAGATGCAGAGTTGATAATGATAGTGCAACTTATTTGTGGCACTGCCGTTTAGGTCATATCGGTGTAAAGCGCATGAAGAAACTCCATACTGATGGACTTTTGGAACCACTTGATTATGAATCACTTGGTACTTGCGAACCGTGCCTCATGGGCAAGATGACTAAAACGCCATTCTCCGGAACTATGGAGAGAGCAACAGATTTGTTGGAAATCATACATACAGATGTATGTGGTCCGATGAATGTTGAGGCTCGTGGCGGATATCGTTATTTTCTCACCTTCACGGATGATTTAAGCAGATATGGGTATATCTACTTGATGAAGCATAAGTCTGAAACATTTGAAAAGTTCAAAGAATTTCAGAGTGAAGTTGAAAATCATCGTAACAAGAAAATAAAGTTTCTACGATCTGATCGTGGAGGAGAATATTTGAGTTACGAGTTTGGTCTACATTTGAAACAATGCGGAATAGTTTCGCAACTCACGCCACCCGGAATACCACATCGTAATGGTGTGTCCGAACGTCGTAATCGTACTTTACTAGATATATGGACGATCTATGATGTCTCTTACAGATTTACCGCTATCATTTTGGGGATATGCTTTAGAGACGGCCGCATTCACATTAAATAGGGTACCATCAAAATTCGTTGAGACGACGCCTTATGAACTGTGGTTTGGCAAGAAACCAAAATTGTCGTTTCTGAAAGTTTGGGGCTGCGATGCTTATGTAAAAAAGCTTCAACCTGATAAGCTCGAACCCAAATCAGAGAAATGTGTCTTCATAGGATACCCAAAGGAAACTATTGGGTACACCTTCTATCACAGATCCGAAGGCAAGACATTCGTTGCTAAGAATGGATCCTTTCGAGAGAAGGAGTTTCTCTCAAAAGAAGTGAGTGGGAGGAAAGTGGAACTTGATGAGGTAACTATACCTGCTCCTCTATTGGAAAGTAGTTCATCACAGAAACCAGTTCCTGTGACGCCTACACCAATTAGTGAGGAAGTTAATGATGATGATCATGGAACTTCAGATCAAGTTACTACTGAACCTCGTAGATCAACCAGAGTAAGATCCACACCAGATTGGTACGGTAATCATGTTCTGGAAGTCATGCTACTAGATCATGATGAACCTACGAACTATGAAGAAGCAATGGTGAGCCCAGATTCCGCAAAATGGCTTGAAGCCATGAAATCTGAGATGGGATCCATGTATGAGAACAAAGTGTGGACTTTGGTTGACTTGCCCGATGATTGGCAAGCAATTGAGAATAAATGGATCTTCAAGAAGAAGACTGACGCTGACGGTAATGTTACTATCTACAAAGCTCGACTTGTTGCGAAAGGTTTTCGACAAGTTCAAGAGATTGACTACGATGAGACTTTCTCACCTGTAGCGATGCTTAAGTCTGTCCGAATCATGTTAGCAATTGCCGCATTTTATGATTATGAAATTTGGCAAATGGATGTCAAAATGCATTCCTAAATGGATTTCTGGAAGAAGAGTTGTATATGATGCAACCAGAAGGTTTTGTCGATCCAAAGGGAGCTAACAAAGTGTGCAAGCTCCAACGATCCATTTATGGACTGGTGCAAGCCTCTCGGAGTTGGAATAAACGCTTTGATAGTGTGATCAAAGCATTTGGTTTTATACAGACTTTTGGAGAAGCCTGTATTTACAAGAAAGTGAGTGGGAGCTCTGTAGAATTTCTAATATTATATGTGGATGACATATTGCTGATTGGAAATGATATAGAATTTCTGGATAGCATAAAGGGATACTTGAATAAGAGTTTTTCAATGAAAGACCTCGGTGAAGTTGCTTACATATTGGGCATCAAGATCTATAGAGATAGATCAAGACGCTTAATTGGACTTTCACAAAGCACATACCTTGACAAAGTTTTGAAGAAGTTCAAAATGTATCAAGCAAAGAAAGGGTTCTTGCCTGTGCTACAAGGTGTGAAGTTGAGTAAGACTCAATGCCCGACCGCTGCAGAAGATAGAGAGAAAAATGAAAGATGGTCCCTATGCTTCAGCCATAGGCTCTATCATGTATGCAATGCTGTGTACCAGACCTGATGTGTGCCTTGCTATAAGTCTAGCAGGGAGGTACCAAAGTAATCCAGGAGTGAATCACTGGACAACGGTCAAAAACATCCTGAAATACCTGAAAAGGACTAAGGATATGTTTCTCGTTTATGGAGGTGACAAAGAGCTCATCGTAAACGGTTACGTTGATGCAAGCTTTGACACTGATTCAGACGATTCTAAATCGCAAACCGGACACGTGTTTACATTGAACGGTGGAGCTGTCAGTTGGTGCAGTTCTAAACAAAAGCATTGTGACGGGATCTACATGTGAAGCGGAGTACATAGCTGCTTAGGAAGCAGCAAATGAAGGAGTCTGGATGAAGGAGTTCATATCCGATATAGGTGTCATACCTAGTGCATCGGGTCCAATGAAAATCTTTTGTGACAATACTGGTGCAATTGCCTTGGCGAAGGAATCCAGATTTCACAAGAGAACCAAGCACATCAAGAGACGCTTCAATTCCATCCGGGATTTAGTCCAGGTGGGAGACATAGAAATTTGCAAGATACATACGGATCTGAATATTGCAGACCCGTTGACTAAGCCTCTTCCACGAGCAAAACATGATCAGCACCAAGGCTCCATGGGTGTTAGAATCATTACTGTGTAATCTAGATTATTGACTCTAGTGCAAGTGGGAGACTGAAGGAAATATGCCCTAGAGGCAATAATAAAGTTATTATTTATTTCCTTATATCATGATAAATGTTTATTATTCATGCTAGAATTGTATTAACTGGAAACATAATACATGTGTGAATACATAGACAAACAGATTGTCACTAGTATGCCTCTACTTGACTAGCTCGTTGATCAAAGATGGTTATGTTTCCTAACCATAGACATGAGTTGTCATTTGATTAACAGGGTCACATCATTAGGAGAATGATGTGATTGACATGACCCATTCCGTTAGCTTAGCACCCGATCGTTTAGTATGTTGCTATTGCTTTCTTCATGACTTATACATGTTCCTATGACTACGAGATTATGCAACTCCCGTTTACCGGAGGAACACTTTGTGTGCTACCAAATGTCACAATGTAAGTGGGTGATTATAAAGGTGCTCTACAGGTGTCTCCAAAGGTACTTGTTGGGTTGGCGTATTTCGATATTAGGATTTGTCACTCCGATTGTCGAAGAGGTATCTCTGGGCCCTCTCAGTAATGTACATCACTTAAGCCTTGCAAGCATTGCAACTAATGAGTTAGTTGCGGGACGATGCATTACAGAACGAGTAAAGAGACTTACTGGTAACGAGCTTGAACTAGGTATTGAGATACCGACGATCGAATCTCGGAAAAGTAACAGACCGATGACAAAGGGAGCAACGTATGTTGTTATGCGGTTTGACCGATAAAGATCTTCGTAGAATATGTAGGAGCCAATATGAGCATCCAGGTTCCGCTATTGGCTATTGACAAGAGACGTGTCTCGGTCATGTCTACATAGTTATCGAACCCGTAGGGTCCGCACGCTTAACGTTACGATGACAGTTATATTATGAGTTTATATGTTTTGATATACCGAAGGTTGTTCGGAGTCCCGGATGTGATCACGGACATGACGAGGAGTCTCGAAATGGTCGAGACATGAAGATTGATATATTGGAAGCCTAGGTTTGGATATTGGAAGTGTTCCGGATGAAATCGGGATTTTACCGGAGTACCGGGAGGTTACCGGAACCCACCGGGAGGTAAATGGGCCTTAGTGGGCCTTTACGGAGAAGAGAAGAGGCGGCCAGGGCTGGTCCGCGCGCCCCTCCCCCTAGTCCGAATAGGACAAGGAGAGGGGGGCGGCGCCCCCCCTTTTCCTTCTCTCCCTTCTCTTTCCCCCTCCCAATCCTATTCCAACTAGGAAAGGGGGGGAGTCCTACTCCCGGTGGGAGTAGGACTCCTCCTGGCGCGCCCTCTCCCTGGCCGGCCACCCCCATTGCTCCTTTATATACGGGGGCAGGGGGGCACCCCATAGACACACCAATTGATCAAGTTGATCTTTTAGCCGTGTGCGGTGCCCCCCTCCACCATAGTCCACCTCGATAATACTGTAGCGGTGCTTAGGCGAAGCCCTGCGTCGGTAGAACATCAACATCGTCACCACACCGTCGTGCTGACGAAACTCTCCCTCAACACTTGGCTGGATCAGAGTTCGAGGGACGTCATCGGGCTGAACATGTGCTGAACTTGGAGGTGCCGTGCGTTCGGTACTTGATCGGTCGGATCGTGAAGACGTACGACTACATCAACCGCGTTGTGCTAACGCTTCCGCTTTCGGTCTACGAGGGTACGTGGACAACACTCTCCCCTCTCGTTGTTGTGCATCACCATGATCTTGCATGTGCGTAGGATTTTTTTGAAATTACTACGTTCCCCAACAAGAAGGGTGCGGAGAGCGACGTTGTCAAACTCTTTTCCGTTATCAGTTTGGAGTGCAAGTATGGGGCGACCAGACTGGATAGTGATATAGGAATAAAAGGCAGTGAGTGTGGCTAAAGCATTAGATTTACGACAAAGAGGAAAAGTCCACATATAACGAGAATAATCATCTAAAATCACAAAATAGTATAGATAACCCGTGTTACTTGCAACGAGAGACGTACAAACATCAGTAAGAAGTAATTGAAATGGAAAAGTGGAAATTTTGATAGATGTACTAAAGGGAAGACGAATGTGCTTGCCCAAACGACAAGCCTCATAAATATGCTCGTTGAGCTTATTACATGAGAAAGAAAAACTCCTAAGAATCTGACGCAAAATGGTGGGGTTGGGGTGGCCCAAGCGAGCATGCCAAAGATCGACGCCAGCGGCGAGGGCGATTGGTGTGGATGTGGAGGCGCCGTCTTGCACGGGATAGAGCTCATCAAGGCTGTCACATCAATGGAGTACCATCCGGATACGGGCGTCCTTCACAGAAAAACCAACACTATCAAATTCAACAGTACGTGGGTTCTCACGAGTAAGACGACGAACGGAAACTAAACTCGTGACTAAGGCCCCGTTCGGATCCTCTCCACGATCCAGCTTCTGGAAATATGCATGAGAATCTAGCCGAACGGTCCAGCTTTGAGAAGCTCGCTCCTGGAGAAAGAGCAGCCCCTATTGCAAGTTTCTGGAGCAGCGGAAGCGCAGCTTCAAGAAAAGGAGAAGGGGAGTTGCTCAGAACTACACAAGAAATGGCCTTCCGAAGTGAATCCTCAAACCGTTTTTCTCTTAGCGAACAGTTTTCCTCACGCTAGGAGCAATCAAACTGGGTCCAAAGCTCCCTCCGTGGGCTGCCAGTCCATGCTGAGGCAGAGTTGGGAAAATCTGGAGCTGCCGAACACATCCTGCTTCCGTAGGAAGCTGGCGGCGGCTAGCTTCTCGGGAAGCTAGTTATTTGCTGAAGCTAGCGACGATCCGAACGGGGCCTAAGTCAGGTGAAACACAAGGACATTAGACATAGTGATAGGTGTGGAACTAGAAGGAAAACTAGTATTACCGACATGAGTGATAGGTAAAGAAGAACCGTTGCCAACGGTGATACGAGTGGATGTGTTAATGAGAGTGGAGGAGGTTAGGTTACTAGGATGAGCTGTCATGTGCGTAGTAGCACCTGATTCCATGTACCAGTCGCCTCCACCGCATTAGTTACTCGGCGACGACGCAGAGTGCAGGGCGCCCAGGAGGGCGGGGTCCCACGGTGCAGGTACTTGCGGCGGCGGCGTGCCTCCATAGGGTGGCGCCTGGGCAGGCGCGCGATAGCCACCGAGGGGTAGCGGCACGAGGGGAGCACCGTAACCCTGGTAGGGGTGCCAAAGAACGCCTGGTGGCCCGCGGGGCGAGGACCAAGAAGACCCGGTGCAGGAGCCCGCGGGACGGGCATGTGATAGGCATGCACGACGCCCGTCCACAGGTTCTGCTCGACGGCCCATGGCGGAGGAGGCTGCTGGTAGCGGGGCCCCCACGCACCCTGTGCCTGTTGCTGTGACTGTTGCTGGCGGCGGCCCCCGTCACCCCGCCGATTGCGCTGGCCCCACCACCTTGCGGCTACTGGGGAGGCGCACGCGTGGGGGGGGGGTGCGAGCGGCAGCGGGAAGTAGCCGGCGAGCGCGGGTGGCGCGCGCGGACTTGGTGTGGCTGGTGGAGCAGGGCTGCCGCGGGTGGTGCCAGCGGCAAGGGCGGTGTGATGGACCCGCTGCTTCACCTTCATCATCCGGCACTCCTCAAGCTTGAGGTACGCGATGACGTGCTGGAAGGTGGGCCGTGGCAGCAGGGTAAGGTTGGACGCCGCGTTACCGAAGTCCACGTTGAGACCGACGGTGAGGGTGCTAGCATGAGGTCATCGGAAACCTTGACACCGATGTCGCGAAGCTTGTGGGCGAACATCTTGAGCCTCATGCAGTACTCATAGATGATGGAGTTGTCCTGGTGACAACCGAAGAACTCCTGCTGCAAGAAAACAAGGCGCTGAAGTTTGTTGTCGGTGAAGGGCGCATTGATCTTGGTCCACACGGCGCAGGCGTCGTCGTCCTCAGCGACAACCGCGTGGAAGATGTCCTTCGAGACGGTTTGGTAGAACCATCTGATGAGCGTGGTCTCAATGACGGACCACTTCGGATCACCCCTCATGTAGTCACCATCCACGGAGCCGTCGATGTGCTCGGTGAGATAGTACTCGTGGAAGCCGAGGTTGAAGTAGGTCTTCCACATGTAGTACGGCGCGTTTGAGCTGTCGAGACGGATGGGGACTCGGGCCTCAATGTTAAGGTCACGGATGGCGGCGGCAGAGGGCTCGGGGCCGGTGAAGGGGTTCGACGAGCGGGTTGTTGAAGAGCCCGGGAAGGAGTCCATTGGTGCGGCGGGTAGGGTTAGGGTTTTGGTGGCCGTTGAGACGCGGCGGCGGGGAAGTGCAGCAGCTGCGGGAAGAGGGAAGGCAACGGCTTTAGTGCGGAGAAGCAGCGCAACGGGGCGGCGGCGGCCCGAGCGGTTCGGCGCGCGACAACGGCGGTTCGGCGCGGCATTGGGCGGAAGCGGCGCGGCGGCGACGCGACTGAGGAAGGGAAGAGCATGGTGGCGGCAAGGTGCGGCGGTGGTGGGGTGCGGCGGCGGCGAACCCTAGGGTAAGACCGAAAAAGTTGATACCATGTAAGATAAATAAGTTGGCAATACAATGATCGATATATTGATGGGATGCCGATACACGTATATATAAATGCAGAATAAATCTTAAGCTTAATTATACACAACTAAAAGATGAGCCACAATACGAAATACATACAAATAAATATATACTCAACATGGGCGAAGCGACGATCGAGGAGAAGCCATCGACCGGAAGAGAACAACGCAACGCAATGGAAGAGCGTACAGGTGCACGTGTGCACGCGTGCCCGGTCGATCGGCCCATGGAGCAAGAAGCGACCGATTCCGAACTACAAGTAGCTACCTAAAGCGTGCCCACCCACATGCGAGCCACGCCCGGATGCTATGAATTCCACGTGCTCTGTCTTCCCGTACCTGTTGCTCGGGCCATACTTCCTCCGTTCCGAATTACTTGTCTTAGATTTGTTTAGATACGAAGGTATCTAACATTAAAATGAGTCTAGATATATTTGTATCTAGACAAATCTAAGACAAGTAATTTGGAACGGAAGAAGTACTGTAGTACAGAGTACTATGCACCAGCACGCACGTTCTCTAAACAAACATACATGTACGCATCTAATCAGAAAGAAATCATCCTTGAAATCAAGAAAGAAATCATCCTTGAAACCTCGCAAGCTTAGAGCATCTACACCTGAACTTGTCAAATCCAGTCCTTCAAACCTATACAGACGTGCCCGAACATGTCCGCAGGCATTGTCCGGACACCCCTCATATTTGCTATTCTACATCCACACATCTCATATCCGACGCCTTAAAATCATACTATCCATGTACACGTTGATTTATCCTACGTGATTAAATGACGGACAACAAATTAAACTATAAAAGAACATAAGATCGGCTGCAAACGAACATAACATACTTCACCACATCCAAAAAATTATAATTCGTTCATGGACAAGTTCATAAACTTCTATAACTAAAAAGGTAGAAACATAGTTATAAAGAAAAACCGATATAAACATTGAGAAGGAGGGACGGCCGGAATCACCATTTTCTCGCCGGGCCTTTGTCTTTCTGGTCATCGGCGCAGTTGTAGGCGTCCGTGGCTGGTGGAGGGTCTTGGTCGTTGGAAGACGAGGTGCAGCTGTCGCCGCCGTCGGAGTCGGAGAGGACGATGCGCCCTTTCATTCGACAGACCGCCCTATCCTGCTCCCGCTTCAACCTTGCCACCGAGCCTTCTCCGCCGCTGCCTCCTTCGCCTCGTGCTTCGACTGCTCAATAGCTAGCCGGAGTGCCTTGATGTTCTTCCATGGGAGGCGGCGAGCGTCCATCTCCGCCGTCATGAGGGAGCGACGGTACACCCAGGTAAGGAGACGAGCGTCCTCGTCGGCGTCCGGCTCTGTCGCGCGACGATGGCGTGCGGATAGCTTCACCACCTACCTCTCCCGCGCACGCTGCCTCTTGTGGCGCGCGGCGCGCGCCTCCGACTCCGGAGTGCGCATGTGGGCCTGAGGCGCTGGCACAAGCACCCAGTGCTGGCCGCGTGTAGGAGCGGCCGGCGGGAGAAGGAGACGAGGCGGGGCCGGCGCGGACTGTGCTAACCGGGCGTCGCTGCACGCGGGACGGGAGGGTCCAGCTCTGGCGTCCGCGTTGTGTCAGCACGGGAGGTGCGGCGACGCTCTAGATCCAGAGCTGCCGCCGGTCTCCACCTTGGACCGCTCCAGCGCAATGCAGAGGGCCACCTCCTCCTCGTAGTCGAGCTCAGAGCCGGAGTCGCTGCCGAAACTTCTCATCGTGGTGGATGGGATCGGAAAGGGCGAGGGAGGAGTGGACGAAGCAAGGGAGGAGGATAGAGTGAGCTAGGATTTGAGCTCGCCGCCCAGATAGAGTGAGCTAGGGTTTGAGCTCGCCGCCCGGTTTGAGCTAGGGTTTAAGCTCGCCGTCCGGATTGAGGTTCGGTTGGATTTTTTGTGACCGGTCACTGACCGGACAACCTGCTCGGACGTTTGAGACGAGTATAAGAGACCCGGTTGTAGATGATCTTAGGGCCTGTTGGGTTTCAAATAAGTCACCAACTTATAAGTCGAAAAGTGAAAAAAAAAGACTTATTTTGCCAAACAGACCCAACTTATAAGTTATCCCAACTTATATGTCATAAGTTACTCCACTCTAACTTAAAACTTATAAGTCATTCTCTTTTGCGTGGATTCCATCACCTTTATATAAAAAACAAAATAAAAAAATGTGGTCAGGTGACTTATAAATCAAATGATACTGGTGACTTATTGAAACCAAACATGTCTTTACATAACTAGGATTCGAATTCCTCCATGTATATGTCAAGCCTGAGCACTGGTATTTGAATTCTGGGTCGATGAAATGTCACACGTCCATGACTTCACTGCTCCTGATTGTTTCCGCAAGTCGTGTGGTAAACTACGAAGCAGTCTCATCCGATACACCTGTCACCGTTGTAGTTGTTGGGACCATACGTTACAGGACAAGGGCAAGCTACCAGAGGGGAGTATACTGTAGTATAATCAAACAAACAAGGAGAGCCAAACACGCACGCCATTTAGGTGGCGATGGCACGCGGGTTGAACTTGACACGACACGAGACCTGTGTCCAGTACCTCCTCCTGTCCTGTGGCAGGACGGCCTTTGATGCGGATGCTCCATAAATTTCTTCCACCGACTAGAAATTGAAAATACAAGTAGTGCATGACCTAACATGAAATGGCTAGACCTTGCTTGTCTGGGCCTCTGGGGTTTTGGAGCAACTTTTTCTATAGAAATAAGGAATTAAACCATCTTTGCACAGGATAAACGACAGCACAGCCACCGGATGTTGTGTCCTATCCAGGTCGGACAGCAAGTAAGGCCTTCCACTATGTACTCGGTGCCACATTTCTTAAAAGCCAGCCACGTATGTGCAGATGATAGTTGAACTTTTTATGGCACCGGTCACACAATGTGAAAGATTTCGCATCCACTCCAGCACGGGCCTGCATGCATATAAATTAGTAATATATCTGTCCAACTTACCCAAGGACCAGTGTCATGGGGTGTTGCTTCGCATGAGAAAGGACCAAGACACGCTTAGTTTATTGGCTCACCGAATTTGGCACCGGGGCAAGTAAAAGCATCGATGCCTAAAATTTTTTACTTGACACCGGGCTGGACAATGTAGAGCATCGATGCTAAATGTCAAAAAGCAAATTTGGCACCGATTATGGCCTACATAGTGGAAGGCCTAAGTGTCGTGTGCATAGTAGATAGTAGTTTCGTAATAAGTGACTCTTTAGATGGAAAATACACAAGAGCACCTGGGTGCTCCATCCCCTTATACGAAAATTAAATTCAAAAAATACTAGGGAAATTCAAAAGAATCTGAAATCTTGCTATCTCAAACTTGGGTGCCCAATCTACTCACGTTTGAAGTTTCATAGAAAATTACTAGGAATTTTTTGTCTTTTTTGGCACGGATACATGTGGATGGGCTCCTAACTCAGTGGCCAGCGAGCAGTGGTGTGACCTACTCTTTAATAAAAATCAGTAGGGGCTTCTTCCCCTACTGGTCTAGTTTTTTTGTCACGGATACATTTCATGGTGTTTTTTCACAAAATTTCACACGAAGGTAGACCAGACACCAGGTTTCATATATCAAAACTCTAGTTTTTTTAAATTTCCCGGTATTTTGCTGAACATAATGTTCATATAGGGGAGTGGAGCACCCATGTGCTACAAATCCTCTTCCCCCTTTAGACCCACTATACAGGGGTGAAGCCAGAAAATCGAGTTAACGGGTTCACTCGTTGATTTATTGTGAAAATTTACTATGAATTAATTAATTATGATGTTTGATTTCACACAATAATATAACAAGTCCATAGCACCCAAAGACAGCATACCAAATAGAAATATGAGTGAACCCCTACTGGTCTAGTTTTTTTGTCACGGATACACTTCATGGTGTTTTTTCACAAAATTTCACACGAAGGTAGACCCGACACCAGGTTTCATATCTCAAAACCCTAGTTATTTTTTAAAATTTCCCGGTATTTTGTTGAACATAATGTTCATATAGGGGAGTGGAGCACCCATGTGCTACAAATCCTCTTCCCCCTTTAGACCCACTATACAGGGGTGAAGCCAGAAAATCGAGTTAACGGGTTCACTCGTTGATTTATTGTGAAAATTTACTATGACTTAATTAAGTATGATGTTCGATTTCACACAATCATATAACAAGTCCATAGCACCCAAAGACAGCATACCAAATAGAAATACGACAGTGATGGCTTCGACGTCGGAGCAGTCTATGATCTGGTTGTCTTTAGTAAGGAACATGTTCCAGAACTTTCGGGCTGATTCACCTAGCTGCTGGGTGACACGGCTGAGGTCGTCGGCGTCCGGAGGTCAGACGTAAGTGCCTTGGAAATTTGGCTGAAAAGCGTCTTCAAGGGCTTCACAGCTACCAATAGAATGAGGAGGCAGGCTATTGAGCCAATGCCTAGTCGTCCCCTTTAGCTTGAGCGGCAAGTATTTGATGGCGTGGAGGTCATCTCTGTTGGCCATATGTATGTGGAGAAGGAAATTTTCAATCCACACTGCTGGGTCCGTGGTACCATCGTATGATTCTATATTGATGGGTTTAAACCCTTCTGGAAACTGGTGTTCCATGACCCTATCTGTGAAACAGGTGGGGTGAGTTGGACCTCGGAATCAGGTGGTATCTCGTCGGAGGTCAGGGGGGAGCCGTGTGTAGGTTTGATCTCGGGCGCGGCTGTTCCTGTCCATCCAGGCATCGTAGCCGTCCATCCCGGCGGGCGCGCATTCTCTTGATCCGTAGATGGGCCGAGGAGCTGTCCTGTTTACCTCAATGTGACGTCGAACGTCGTGAGTGTCTAGGTAGTCCACGGGGTCCTTGCCATAACGGCGTGGAGCCGGCCGAGTGTTGAGATTTCCCCGCATTGACCTGTCCCGACCTCTAGGGGTTCGGTCAGGCTCATCAGCGGCTAGCTCTTCCTCGAACTCCGGCAGCAGATGATACGCCCATTTTGCATCATGTTTTTCTACTGTTATTTACAATGTGTTTATGCATAATAATGCTTTATGGAGTAATTATAATGTCTTTTCTCTCATAATATGCAAGGTTACACAAAGAGGGAGAATACCGGCAGCTGAAATTCTAGACCTGAAAATGTACGTCAAGACACCTATTCTTCACATCTCCAAATAAGCTGAAAATTTACGGAGAATTATTTTGGAATATATGAAAAATATTGGAGCAAATAACTACCGGAGGGGGGCACCTAGTGACCACAAGACACCAGGGCGAGCCAGGCCCCCCAGGCGCGCCCTGGTAGGTCGTGGCCAGCCCAGCCCACCTCTGGTGCCCATCTTCTGGTATATAAGTCATTTTGACCTATAAAAAAATAAAGAGAGGACTTTCGGGATAGAGTGCCGCCGTCTCGAGGCAGAACTTGAGCAGGAGCACTTTTGCCCTCCGGCGGAGCGATTCCGCAGGGGGAACTTTCGTCCCGGAGGGGGAAATCGAAGCCATCGTCATGACTAACAATCCTCTCATATTTGGGAGGCCAATCTCCATAAACATATTCAACAACACCATCTCCTCTGAAACCCTAGTTCATCTCTTGTGTTCAATCTTTGTACCGGAATCTCAGATTGGTACCTGTGGGTGACTAGTAGTGTTAGTTACATCTTGTAGTTGATTACTATATGGTTTATTTGGTGTAATATTATATGTCCAGATCCATTATGCTATTTAATACCCCTATGATCTTGAGCATTAATATTATTTGTGAGTAGTTACTTTTGTTCTTGAGGTCACGGGAGAAGTCATGTTGCAAGTAATCATGTGAACTTGATATGTGTTAGATATTTTGATGATATGTATGTTGTGATTCCCTTAGTGGTGTCATGTGAATGTGGACTGCATGGCACTTCACCATCCTTGGGCCTAAGGAAATGCATTCTGGAGTAGTTATTAGATGATGGGTTGCTAGAGTGACAGAAGTTTAAACCACAGTTTATGCGCTACTTCGTAAGGGACCGATTTGGATCCAAATGTTAAATGCTATGGTTAGATTTAATCTTAATACTTTTCTCGTAGTTGCGGATGCTTGCGAGGGGGTTAATAATAAGTGTGAGGTTTGTTCAAGTAAGAACATCACCCAAGCACCGGTCCACCCACATATCAAATTATCAAAGTAGCGAACGCGAATCAAACCAACATGATGAAAGTGACTAGATGAAATTCCCGTGTGCCCTCAACAACACTTTGCTTATTATAAGAGATTGTTCCTTTGCCACAGAAGGATTAGGCTACCTTGCTGCACTTTATCTACCATTACCGTTACTTGTCCATTACAAATTATCTTGCTATCAAACTACCTGTTACCGACTATTTCAGTGCTTGCAGAAAATACCTTGCTGAAAACCATTTGTCATTTCCTCCTGCTCCTCATTGGATTCGACACTCTTACTTATCAAAAGGACTACGATTGACCCCCAATACTTGTGGGTCATCAAGACTCTTTTCTGGCGCTGTTGCCGGGGAGTGAAGCGCAATTGGTAAGGAAAAATTTATACTACGTGCTAAAATTTATTGTCAGTTGCTACTATGGAAAACCATCCTTTGAGGGGTTTGTTCGGGGTATCTACACCTCGACCGGAAACACAAAGAGTTGCTCCTCAACCTACCGCACCTACTGAAAATATTGGTTATGAAATTCCTTCGGGTATGATAGAACAACTACTAGCTAATCCTTATGCATGAGATGGAATAGAACATCCTGATATGCATCTAATACATGTGGATGAAATTTGTGGATTATTTAAGCTTGCAGGTTTACCTGGAGTTAAGAAGAAGGTTTTCCCTTTATCTTTGAAGGGAAAAACATTGACATGGTATAGGCTATGCGATGATATTGGATCTTGGAACTGGAATCGACTGAAATTGGAATTTCACCAAAAATATATATCCTATGCATCTAGTTCACCATGATCGGAATTATATATATAATTTTTGGACTCATGAAGGAGAAAGTATCATTCTAGCTTGGGGGAGGCTTAATTCAATGTTATATTCATGCCCCAATCATGAGCCCTCAAAAGAAATTATTGTTCAGAACTTTTATGCTCGGCTTTCTTGTGATGATCAATCCATGCTTGATACTTCTTGTACTTGTCCTTTTATGAAGAAGACTATTGAATTTAGGTGGGATCATTTAGAAAGAATTAAACGCAACTCTGAAGATTGGGAACTCGATGAAGGTAAAGAGTCAGGTATTAAGCTTTGATACGTCCATTTCGCATCATGCTTTTATATCAATATTTATTGCATTATGGGCTATTATTACACATTATATCACAATACTTATGTCTTTTCTCTCTTATTTTATAAGGTTTACCTGAAGAGGGAGAATCCCGGCAGCTAGAATTCTGGACTGGAAAAAGGAGCAAATATTAGAGACCTATTCTGCATAACTCCAAAAGTCCTGAAACTTCACGGAGAATATTTTTGGAATATATAAAAAATATTGGGCGAAGAAAGCACCAGAGGGGGGCCACCAGCTAGCCACAAGGGTGGAGGGCGCGCCCTCCGTCCTTGTGGTCCCCCTGGCAGTCTCCCGATGCCCACCTTCTGCTATATGGTGTGTTTTGACCTAGACAAAATCATAAGGAAGCTTTCGGGATGAAGCGTCGCCGTCTCGAGGCGGAACCTGGGCAGAACCAATCTAGGGCTCCGCCGGAGCCATTCTACCGGGGAAACTTCCCTCCGGGAGGGGCAAATCGAGGCCATAGTCATCACCAACAATCCTCTCATCGAGAGGGGGTCAATCTCCATCAACATCTTCACCAGCACCATCTCATCATATCTTGTTCCGATCTCTGTCTCAAAACCTTAGATTGGTACCTGTGGGTTGCTAGTAGTGTTGATTACTCCTTGTAGTTGATGCTAGTTGGTTTATCTGGTGGAAGATTATATTTTCAGATCCTTAATGATAATTAATACTCGATCATAAATATGCTTTGTGAGTAGTTACGTTTGTTCCTGAGGACATGGGAGAAGTCTTGTTATAAGTAATCATGTGAGTTTGGTATTCGTTCGATATTTTGATGAGATGTATGTTGTTTCTCCTGTAGTGGTGTTATGTGAATGTCGACTATATGACACTTCACCATTATTTGGGCCTAGGGGAAGGCATTGGGAAGTAATAAGTAGAGGATGGGTTTCTAGAGTGACAGAAGTTTAAACCCTAGTTTATGCGTTGCTTCGTAAGGGGCTGATTTGGATCCATATGTTTCATGCTATGGTTAGATTTATCTTAATTATTCTTTCTTATTTGTGAATGCTTGCGAGAGGGGTCAATCATAAGTGGGAGGCTTGTCCAAGGAAGGGCAGCACCCAAGCACCGCTCCACCCACATATCAAATTATCAAAGTAACGAACACGAATCATATGAGCATGATGAAAACTAACTTGACAATAATTCCCATGTGTCATCGAGAGCGCTTTGCTTTGTATAAGAGTTTGTCTAGGCTTGTCCTTTGCTACAAAAGGATTGGTCCACCTTGCTGCACCTTGTTTACTTTTGTTACTTGCTACTCGTTACGAATTATCTTATCACACAACCATCTGTTACCGATAATTTCAGTGCTTGCAGAGAATACCTTGCTAAAAACCGCTTGTCATTTCCTTCTGCTCCTCGTTGGGTTCAACACTCTTACTTATCAAAAGGACTACGATAGATCCCCTGTACTTCTGGGTCATCAAGACTCTTTTTTGGTGCCGTTGCTGGGGAGTGAAGTGCCTTTGGCAAGTGGAATTTGGGAAGGAAACATTTATATAGTATGCTGAAATTTACTGTCAGTTGTTACTATGGAAAGTAATCCTTTGAGGGGCTTGTTCGGGGTATCTTCACCTTGACCGGAAGAGCAAAGCGTTTCTCCTCAACATACTGCACCTACTGAAAATATTTATTATGAAATTCCTCCGGGTATGATAGAGAAACTGCTAGCTAATCCTTATCTAGGAGATGAAACATTACACCCTGATATGCACCTAATCTATGTGGATGAAGTTTGTTGATTATTTTAGCTTGCAGGTATGCCCGAGGATGTTGTCAAGAAGAAGTTCTTCCCTTTATCTTTGGAGGGAAAGGCATTGACATGGTATAGGCTATGTGATGATATTGGATCATGGAACTACAACCGATTGAAATTGGAATTTCATCAGAAGTTTTATCCTATGCATCTGGTTCATCGTGATCGGAATTATATATATATATATATATAATTTTTGGCCTCGTGAAGGAGAAAGTATCGCTCAAGCTTGGGGGAGGCTTAATTCAATGTTATATTCATGCCCCAATCATGAGATCTCAAGAGAAATTATTATTCAAAATTTTTATGCTCGGCTTTCTCATAATGATCGATCCATGCTCGATACTTCTTGTACTGGTTCTTTTATGAAGAAGGATATTGAATTCAAATGGGATTTATTGGAAAGAATTAAATGCAACTCTAAAGACTGGGAACTTGACGAAGGTAAGGAGTCAGGTATAAACCTTAAGTTTGATTGTGTTAAATCTTTTATGGATACCGATGCTTTTCGTGATTTTAGCACTAAATATGGACTTGACTCTGAGATAGTAGCTTCTTTCTATGAATCTTTTGCTACTCATGTTGAGCTCCCTAAGGAGAAGTGGTTTAAATATCATCCTCCCATTGAAGTGAAAGTAGTAGAACATATTAAAGTTGAAGAAGACACTATTACTTATAATGTTGATCCTATTCTTCCTACTCCTGATATTGAGAAACCACCTTTTCCTGTTAGAATAAAGGATCATGCTAAAGCTTCAACTGTGGTTTGTAAGAGTTATACTAGGACACCTACACCCCGCGAGCAAATTAAAGTTGAACCCAGTATTGCTATGGTTAAAGATCTCTTGGTTGATAATATTGAAGGGCATGTTATTTATTTCTGTGATGAAGCTGCTAGAATTGCTAAACCTGATATTAAAGATAAACATAGACCTGTGGTTGGCATGCCTGTTGTTTCTGTTAAAATAGTATATCATTGTTATCATGGCTTATGTGATGTGGATTCTAGTGTGAGTGCAATTCCTTATTCCTTATATAAAGAAATTATGAATTATATTGCACCTGCTGAGATAGAAGATATTGATGTTACTATTAAGCTTGCCATTGGAGATACTATATCACCAATTGGTATTGTTAGAGATGTTGAAGTCTTGTGTGGGAAAATAAAATACCCTACTGATTTTCTTATTCTTGGTTCCCCACAAGATAATTTTTGTCCCATTATATTTGGTAGACCTTTATTGAATACTGTTAATGCTTAAATAGACCACGAGAAAGATATTGTTACTATTGGTTTAGGGGATATGGCTCATGATTTTAATTTCTCTAAATTTCATAGACAACCCCATGATAAAGAATTTCCTAGTAAGGAAGATATTATTGGTCTTCCTTCTATTGTCGTGCCTCCTACTGATCCTTTAGAACAATATTTGCTAGATCATGAAAATGATATGTTTATGAATGAAAGAAGGGAAATAGATGCAATTTTATTTAATCAAGGGCCTGTTTTGAAACACAATTTGCCTGTTGAAATCCTTGGGATCCTCCTCCACCCAAGGGTGATCCCGTGTTTGAGCTTAAAAAATTACCTGATACTTTGAAATATGCTTATCTTGATGAAAATAAGATATATCCTGTTATTATTAGTGCTAACCTTTCAAAGCATGAAGAAAAGAAATTATTGAAAACTCTGAAGAAGCACCATGCCGCTATTGGATATACTCTTCATGATCTTAAGGGCATTAGTCCCACTCTATGCCAGCACAAAATTAATTTGGAGAAAGATGCTAAACCAGTTGTTGATCACCAACGACGGTTAAATCCCAACTGAAAAAGTGGTAAGAAATGAAATATTAAAGCTTCTGGAGGCAGGTATAATTTATCCTATTGCTGATAGTAGATGGGTAAGTCCTTTTCATTGTGTCCCTAAGAAGGGAGGTATTACTGTTGTTCCTAATGATAAGAATGAATTGATTCCGCAAAGCATTGTTACAGGTTATAGAATGGTAATTGATTTTCACAAATTGAACAAAGCTACTAGAAAAGATCATTACCCTCTACCTTTTATTGATCAATGCTAGAAAGATTATCGAAACATACACATTTTTGCTTTCTAGATGGTCATTCTGGTTTTTCTCAAATACATGTGTCAAAAGATGATCATGAGAAGACCACTTTTACTTGCCCTTTCGGTACTTTTGCTTATAGACGTATGACTTTTGGTTTATGCAATGCACCTGCTACCTTTCAAAGATGTATGACTGCTATATTCTCTGACTTTTGTGAAAAGATTTTTGAGGTTTTCATGGATGATTTCTCCGTTTACCGAACTTCTTTTGATGATTGCTTAAGCAACCTTGATCGAGTTTTGCAGAGATGTGAAGAAACTAACCTTGTCTTGAATTGGGAGAAGTGACACTTTATGGTTAATGAAGGTATTGTCTTGGGGCATAAAATTTCTGAAAGAGGTATTGAAGTTGATAAAGCTAAAGTAGATGCTATTGAAAAGATGTCGTGTCCTAAAGATATCAAAGGTATAAGAAGTTTCCTTGGTAATGCTGGTTTCTACATGAGGTTTATTAAAGACTTCTATAAAATTTCTAGGCCTTTCACTAATCTCTTGCAAAAAGATGTTCCTTTTATTTTTGATGATGATTGTGTAGAAGCATTTGAAATACTTAAGAAAGCCTTGATTTCTGCACCTATTGCTCAGCCACCTGATTGGAATTTACCCTTTGAAATTATGTGTGACGCTAGTGATTATGTTGTTGGTGCTGTTCTAGGACAAAGAGTTGATAAGAAATTGAATGTTTTTCATTATGCTAGTAAAATTCTAGACATTTCCCAAAGAAATTATGCTACTACTGAAAAAGAATTTTTAGCAGTTGTTTTTGCTTGTGATAACTTCAGATCTTATATTGTTGATTCCAAAGTAACTGTTCACACTGATCATGCTTCTATTAAGTACCTCATGGAAAAGAAAGATGCTAAACCTAGACTTATTAGATGGGTTCTCTTTTTAGAAGAATTTGATTTGCATATTATTGATAGAAAGGGAGCTGAGAACCCCGTTGCTGACAACTTGTCTAGGTTAGAAAATGTTCTTGATGACCCACTGCCTATTGATGATAGCTTTCCTGATGAGCAATTAGTTGTCATAAATGCTTCTCGTAATACTCCATGGTATGCTAATTATGCTAATTACATTGTTGCTAAATTTATACCACCTAGTTTCACATACCAGCAAAAGAAAAAAATTCTATGATTTAAGACATTACTTTTAGGATGATCCACACCTTTATAAAGAAGGAGCAGATGGTGTTATTAGACGTTGTGTACCTGAGAATGAACAGTGACAGATCCTACACAAGTGCCACTCCGAGTCTTACGGAGGACACCGTGCTGGAGGTAGAACTGCACACAAGGTATTGCAATCTGGTTTTTATTGGCCTACTCTCTTAAAGGATGCTCGTAAGTTTGTCTTGTCTTGTGATGAATGCCAGAGAATTGGCAATATTAGTAGACGTCAGGAAATGCCTATGAATTATTCACTTGTTATTGAACCATTTGATGTTTGGGTCTTTGATTATATGGGACCTTTTCCTTCCTCTAATGGGTACACACATATTTTAGTTGCTGTTGATTACGTTACTAAGTGGGTAGAAGCTATTCCAACTAGTAGTGCTGATCATAACACTTCTATTAAGATGCTTAAAGAAGTTATTTTTCCAAGGTTTGGAGTCCATATATATATTTAATGATTGGTGGTGGTTCACATTTTATTCATGGTGCTTTCCGTAAAATGCTTGCTAAATATGATGTCAACCATAGAATTGCATCTCCATATCATCCTCTATCTAGTGGTCAAGTAGAATTGAGTAATAGAGAGATTAAATTGATTTTGCAAAAGAGTGTTAATGGATATAGAAAGAATTGGTATAAGAAACTTGATGATGCATTATGGGCTTATAGAACTGCTTATAAAAATCCTATGGGTATGTCTCCTTATAAAATGGTTTTTGGAAAGACATGTCACTTGCCTCTTGAACTAGAACATAAGGCATATTGGGCTATTAAAGATCTCAATTATGATTTCAAACTTGCCGGTGAGAAGAGGTTATTTGACATTAGCTCGCTCGATGAATGGAGAACCCAAGCCTATGAAAATGCCAAGTTGTATAAAGAAAAAGTTAAAAGATGGCATGACAAGAGAATCCAAAAGCGTGAGTTTAGCGTAGGTGATTGTGTTTTGCTATACAACTCTCGTTTAAGATTTTTTCAGGAAAGCTTGTCTCTAAATGGGAAGGTCCTTACATTATCAAGGAGGTCTATCGTTCCCGCATAAAAATAAGCAACGCCGAAGGTGGTAAACGGTCAAAGAATCAAACATTATATCTCTCGTACTCCCATAAATGTTGAGGCCAATATAATTAATACTGTAACACCGGAGGAGTACATAAGGGACACTTTCCAGAATGTTTCAGACTCCGAAAAGGAATAGGTATGAGGTACGATAAGTAAACCGACTCCAAAACTGTTCTAATAGCAATTTTTCTCTGTTTTGGAATATTTAAAAAATTAGGAAAGTTAAAAGTAGTCTGAAAGATACACGAGGCCACCGCAAGGGTGGAGGGCGCGCCCCCCGTTCTTGTGGCCACCTCGTGTGCCCTCCGAACTTTGTTTTCTTGCACAATACTTCTTTTGGTCGATAAAAATTCATTATATAATCTCCTGAAACTTTTGACCACCGTACCATGACAAAATCCTCTGTTTTTGTTTTGAGTTGTTTCTGTAGCAGATTTAGAGTAAGATGTCGTCCCAAGACTCGGAGGGGGAGAGCTATGTAGCTGATTGCATTGTAGACCCCAAGGTCTATGGGTATTTAGAGCATTATGGCTGGACCACGGAGGAAGAAGAAGACTATGATCTGAAAGGAAAGGAAGAGACAAGTTCCGATGAAGAGGAAGTCCCACTACCCCAACCCGGGCACATGCACGTGGAGTTCAAAAAGTCAAGTCTCCAGAACAAAGCAAAGAAACCAAAGATCGAGTTTATCCCTTTTAGTCTTTTGCAGGAGAACAAGCAAGAATTATGTAGAAGGATATCAACACTTGAACAGGAGATCGGTGAGATGAAGGAGGAAAATTCCATCCTCAAGCGTAAGCTGAGGAAAAAAGGGCAAGCCTACTACATCAACAACTCCATCATCACCACCTCTGAAGAAAGAGACATAAATACATGGGTATGGGCACTCCCCTTGGCAACTGCCAAGCTGGGGGGAGGTGCCCGGTATCGTATCACCATCATATCTTTATCTTTATCGCTTTTCTTAGTTCGATCCTTTTGGTTATATCTTGATCTAGTAGAATAAAGTTTTTAGTATGATCTAGCTTTGAGTTTTGTTTCAATCTCTATCTATGTAATCAAGTCCTTGAGTTATATATAATAAAGAGTAGTTTTGAGCTGAGGGCTTTGCTTTCTTGCTATGATCTAGAGGGAATTAAATTAAAGAAAAAATAAAAAGATCATATATTGATCTTATGGAGATTAATGACTTCACATATAAAGAGTATGATGAATAAAATTTGTTGAGAGTTGGCAAACACAGTTTTGGTCATTGTTGCAATTAATAGGAAGTAAAAAAGAAAGCGAGGCTTTACATATAAATATAATATCTTGGAAATCTTTCGTAATTGTGAGCACTCATTAAAATATGACATGCTAAAAAGTTGATGTTGGACAAGGAAGACAACATAATGGTTTATGTTTCTTATATCCGAATAGAAGTTATATTGTCATGGATCCTCCAACATGTTGAGCTTGCTTTACCCTCTCATGCTAGCCAAATTCTTTGCACCAAGTAGAGATACTACTTGTGCTTCCAAACATCCCTTAAACCGGTTTTGTCATGAGAGTCCACCATACCTACCTATGGATTGAGTAAGATCCTTCAAGTAAGTTTTCATCGGTGCAATCAATAAAAATTCCTCTCTAAATATGCATGATCTATTAGTGTGAAGAAAATAAGCTTTATTCGAACTTGTGATATAGAAGAAATAAAAGTGACGGACAACATAATAAAGGTCTTTATCACAAGCGGCAATATAAAGTGACGTTCTTTTGCATTAAGATTTTGTGCATCCAACCATAAAAGCGCATGAAAACCTCTGCTTCCCTCTGCGAAGGGCCTATATTTTACTTTTATCATCTCCTTTATACAAGAGTCATGGTCATCTTCACCTTTCCTTTTTACACTTTTTCCTTTGGCAAGCACTATGTGTTGGAGAGATCCATATATATGTGTGTATATATATATATCCACTCGGATGTAGGTTTTCATAAAGTATTATTGTTGACATTACCCTTGAGGTAAAAGATTGGGAGGCGAAACTATGAGCCCCTATCTTTCTCTGTGTCCAACTGAAGCTTTGAACCCATAAGTACCGCTTGAGTGTTAGCAATTGTGAAATATTAAATGATAGTTGAGTATGTGGACTTGCTGAAAAGCTCTTATATTGACTCTTTCCGATGTTATAATAAATTGCAATTGCTTCGATGACTAAGATCATATTTGTTAGTTTCCAATGAAGTTTCCAATTCATACTTTACCTTGTGAATGAATTGTTACTTTAGCATAAGAAATTATATGACAATATATGTTGTTGTCCTAAAGATGATCATGATGCCCTCATGTCCATATTTTATTTTTATCAACACCTCTATCTCTAAACATGTGGACATATTTTTCGATATTGGCTTTCGCTTGAGGACAAGCGAGGTCTAAGCTTGGGGGAGTTGATACGTCCATTTTGTATCATGCTTTTATATCAATACTTATTGCATTATGGGTTGTTATTACATATTATATCACAATACTTATGCCTTTTCTCTCTTATTTTATAAGGTTTACATGAAGAGGGAGAATGCCGACAGCTGGAATTCTGGACTAGAAAAAGGAGCAAACATTAGAGACCTATTCTGCTCAACTCGAAAAGTCATGAAAATTCATGGAGAATATTTTTGGAATATATAAAAAATATTGGGCGAAGAAAGCACGAGAGGGGGGCCACCAGCCAGCCACAAGGGTGGAGGGCGCGCCCTCCGTCCTTGTGGGCCCCTGGCAGTCCCCTGACGCCCATCTTCTGCTATATGGTGTGTTTTGACTTGGACAAAAGCATAAGGAAGCTTTCGGGATGAAGCGTCGCTGTCTCGAGGCGGAACCTGGGCAGAACTAATCTAGGGCTCCAACGGAGCTGTTCTACCGGGGAAACTTCCCTCCGGGAGGGGGAAATCGAAGCCATAGTCATCACCAATGATCCTCTCATCGAGAGGGGGTCAATCTCCATCAACATCTTCACCAGCACCATCTCCTCATCTCTTGTATCCGATCTCTGTCTCAAAACCTTATATTGGTACCTGTGCGTTGCTAGTAGTCTTGATTACTCCTTGTAGTTGATGCTAATTGGTTTATCTAGTGGAAGATTATATTTTGAGATCCTTAATGATAATTAATACTCCTATGATCTTGATCATAAATATGCTTTGTGAGTAGTTATGTTTGTTCCCGAGGACATGGGAGAAGTCTTGTTATAAGTAATCATGTGAATTTGGTATTCGTTCGATATTTTAATGAGATGTATGTTGTTTCTCCTCTAGTGGTGTTATGTGAACGTGGACTACATGACACTTCACCATTATTTGGTCCTAGGGGAAGGCATTGGGAAGTAATAAGTAGATGATGGGTTGCTAGAGTGATAGAAGTTTAAACCCTAGTTTATGCGTTGCTTCATAAGGGGCTGATTTGGATCCATATGTTTCATGCTATGGTTAGATTTATCTTAATTCTTCTTTTGTAGTTGCAGATGCTTGTGAGAGGGGTGAATCATAAGTGGGAGGCTTGTCCAAGGAAGGGCAGCACCCAAGCACCGGTCCACCCACATATATCAAATTATCAAAGTAATGAATGCGAATCATATGAGCATGATGAAAACTAACTTGACAATAATTCCCATGTGTCCCAGGGAGCGCTTTGCTTTATATAAGAGCTTGTCCAGGCTTGTCCTTTGCTACAAAAGGATTGGGCCACCTTGCTGCACCTTGTTTACTTTTGTTACTTGCTACTCGTTATTAATTATCTTATCACACAATTATCTATTACCGATAATTTCAGTGCTTGCAGAGAATACCTTGCTGAAAACCGCTTGTCATTTCCTTCTGCTCCTCGTTGGGTTCGACACTCTTACTTATCGAAAGGACCACGATAGATCCCCTAAACTTGTGGGTCATCAAGCTTAAGTATGATTGTGTTAAATCTTTTATGAATACCGATGCTTTTCACAAGTTTAGCACTAAATATGGACTTGACTCTAAGATAGTAGCCTCATTTTGTGAATCATTTGCTGCTCATGTTGATCTCCCCAAGGAGAAGTGGTTTAAATATCGTCCCGCTATTAAAGAAGAAATTGAAGAACCAGTTAAAGCTAAATATGAAACTATTATTTACAATGTTGACCTAGTTATGCCTACTGTTTATATTGAAAACCCACCTTTCCGTGTTAGGATGAAGGAACAAGCTAAGGTATCAACTGTGGTTCGCAAAAGTAATATTAAAGCACCTAAATCCTTTGAGCAAATCAAAGTAGAACCTAGTGTTTCTTTGGTTAAAGATCTCCTGGTAGAAAATATTGATGGGCATGTTATTTATTTCTGTGATGAAGCTGCTAGAATTGCCAAACCCGATGAAAAATATAAACATAGACCTGTTGTTGGCATGCCTGTTGTCTTAGTTAAAATATGAGATCATTGTTATCATGGTTTGTGTGATGTGGGTGCTAGTGTGAGTGCTATTCCTTTTACCTTATACCACGAAAATATGAATGACATATCACCCGCTGAGATAGAAGATATAAATCTCACTATTAAACTTGCTAATAGAGACACCATCACACCACTTGGGATTGTTAGAGATGTTGAAGTCTTGTGTGGGAAAATAAAATACCCTACTGATTTTCTAGTTCTTGGTTCCCCACAAGATGACTTTTGTCCCATTATTTTTGACAGACCTTTCTTCTACACTGTTAATGCTAAAATATATTGTGAGAAGGAAAGTGTCACTGTTAGATTTGGTGATGAGTCTCATGAGTTTAATTTCTCTAAGTTTCGTAGACAACCTCGCAATAAAGAATTACCTAGTAAGGATGAAATAATTGGTCTTGCTTCTATTGCTAGGCCTCCTACTGATCCACTAGAACAATATTTGCTAGACCATGAAAATGATATGCACTTGCATGAAATAAATGAAATAGATAAAATATTCTTTGAACAACAACCTCTCCTTAAACACACTTTGTGTATTGAAACTCTAAGAGGTCCTCCTCCACCTAAAGGTGATCCCGTGTTTGAATTAAAACAATTGCTAGACACTTTGAAGTATGCTTATCTTGATGAGAAAAAGATATATCCTGCTATTATTAGTGCTAACCTTTCAGAACATGAAGAAGAAATATCATTAAAAATTCTAAATAAGCACCGTGTTGCTATTGGATATACTCTTGATGATCTTAAGGGAATTAGTCCCACTCTATGTCAGCATAAGATTAATATGGAGCGTCATGCTAAACTCGTTGTCGATCACCAACGATGTTTGAATCCTAAGATGAAGGAAGTGGTAAGAACTGAAATACTAAAGCTTCTGGAAGCATGAATAATCTATCTCATAGCTGATAGTAGATGGGTAAGTCCTGTTCATTGTGTCCCTAAGAAGGGAGGTATTACTGTTGTTCCTAATGATAAAAATGAACTCATTCCACAAAGGATTGTTACTGGCTATAGAATGGTAATAGATTTTAGAAAATTGAATAAAGCTACTAGAAAGTATCATTACCCTCTGCCATTTATTGATCAAATGCTAGAAAGATTGTCTAAGCAGACACACTTTTTTTCTTGATGGATATTCTGGTTTTTCTCAAATACCTGTTTCACAACCTGATCAAGAGAAAACCACCTTTACTTGTCCTTTTGGAACTTATGCTTATAGACGTATGCCTTTTGGTTTATGCAATGCACCTGATACCTTTCAAAGATGTATGACCGCTATATTCTCTGATTTTTGTGAAAAGATTGTTGAAGTTTTCATGGATGATTTTTCCGTTTACGGAACTTCTTTTGATGATTTATTAAGCAACCTTAATCGAGTTTTGTAGAGATGTAACAAACTAATCTTGTCTTGAATTGGGAGAAGTGTCACTTTATGGTTAATGAAGGTATTGTCTTGGGGCATAAAATTTCTGAACGAGGTATTGAGGTGGATGATACGTCTCCAACGCGTCTATAATTTTTTTATTGTTCGATGCTGCTATATTATCAATCTTGGATGTTTTATAATCATTTTGTAGTCATTTTATATCATTGTTTGGTACTAACCTATTGACATAGTGCCAAGTGCTGTTTTCTGCATGTTTTTTACATCGTAGGAAATCAATACCAAACGGAGTCCAAATGCCACCAAACTTTACAGATATTTTTTATGGACCAGAAGACACCTAATGGGCCAAGGCGGCGCCTGGGGGGCTCCGAGGGGAGCACAACCCACCATGGCGCGCCATGAGGCCCAGGCGCGCCCTGGTGGGTTGTGCCCACCTCGGGGCCCCCCCAGACCGCCTCTTTGCTCTATAAATACCCCAATATTCTAGAAACCCTAGGGGAGTCGACGAAAATCAATTCCAACTGCCACAGAGTCTAGAACCACCGGATCCAATCTAGACGCCATCACAGAGGGGTTCACCACTTCCATTGGTGCCTCTCTGATGATGCGTGAGTAGTTATTTGTAGACCTTCGGGTTCGTAGTTAGTAGCTAGATGGCTTCCTATCTCTCATTTCATTCTCAATACAATGGTCTCTTGGAGATCCATATGATGTAACTCTTTTTGCGGTGTGTTTGTTGGGATCAGATGAACTTTGAGTTTATGATCAGATCTTTTTATATCCATGAAATTTATTTGAGTTTCTTTGATCTCTTATATGCATGATTGCTCATAGCCTCGTATTTCTTCTTCGACATTTGGGTTTTGTTTGGCCAACTTGATCTATTTATCTTGCAATGGGAAGAGGTGCTTTGTAGTGGGTACGATCTTTCGGTGCTTGATCCCTGTGACAGAAGGGGAACCGACACGTATGTATCATTGCTATTAAGGATAAAACGAGGGGTCTATCTCTACATAGATAGATCTTTTCTACATCATGCCATCGTTCTTATTGCATTACTCCATTTCCCCATGAACTTAATACACTAGATGCATGCTGGATAGCGGTCGATGTGTGGAGTAATAGTAGTAGATGCAGGCAGGAGTCGATCTACAAATCTTGGACGTGATGCCTATATAATGATCATTTCCTTGATATCGTCATGATTATTTGAAGTTCTATCAATTGCCCAACAGTAATTTGTTTACCCACCATTTGCTAATTTTTTCTTGAGAGAAGCCACTAGTGAAACCTACGGCCCCTGGGTCTCTTTCTCATATTATTTGCCTTTGCGATATACTTTTCCTTTGCTTTTATTTTCAGATCTATTAAATCAAAAATACAAAAATAACTTGTTGCAATTTATTCTTATTTATTTTATTTGGCTTTCGATCTATCAATATACTACAATTTATTTCACGTCCTTTTGCCTATCTTGAGGCGCCGCTAGCTGAAAGGGATTGACAATCCCTTTTACACGTTGGGTTGCGAGTATTTGTTATTTGTGTGCAGGGGCCGTTTATGTTTTGTTGCTTGGTTCTCCTACTGGTTCGATAACCTTAGTTTCATATCTGAGGGAAATACTTACCGTTGTTGTGCTGCATGATCCCTTCCTCTTTAGGGAAGTACCGACGTAGCTTCAAGTCGCATCAAAAGGAATTTCTGGCGCCGTTGCCGGGGAGGATCTGCAACATATACCAGGTTCCTAATCACAAATCTCATCTCCTCGCAATTTACATTATTTTCCATTTGCCTCTCGTTTTTCTCCCCCCATTGCCGTTTTATTCGCCCTCTTTTTCGTTCGCCATTTTCTTGCCGGATCTGTTTTTGAGTGCAATCTTGTTGTGTAGTCATCATGACTCAAGAGAACACCAAGTTGTGTGATTTATCAAATACCAACAACAATGATTTTATTTGCACTCCGATTGCTCCTCCCGCCACTAGTGCGGAGTCTTGTGATATTAATACTGCTTTGCTGAATCTTGTTATGAAAGATCAATTTTCCGGTACTCCTAATGAGGATGCCGCGCCCTATCTTAATACCTTTGTGGAATTATGCAATATGCAAAAGAAAAAAAGATGTGGACAATGATGTGGTGAAGATGAAATTATTTCCATTTTCTTTGTGTGATTCTGCAAAAATTTGGTTTTCTTCTTTGCCCCGCAATAGTATCGATTCTTGGAATAAGTGCAAAGATGCTTTTATCACTAAGTATTTTCCGCCCGCAAAAATTATTTCCCTTAGAACCCAGATCATGAATTTCAAGCAACTTGAACATGAGCATGATGCACAATCTTGGGAAAGGATGAAAATGATGCTAAGGAATTGCCCAACTCATGGGTTAAATCTTTGGATGATCATACAATTTTTTTATGCGGGATTGAATTTTGTTTCTCATAATCTTTTAGATTCCGCCGTGGGTGGTACTTTTATGTAAATTACTTTGGGTGAAGCCACCAAATTTCTTGACAATATAATGGCAAATTATTCACAATAGCATACCGAAGAGCTCCTACTAGTAGAAACATTAATTCAATTGAAGAAATTTCTTCTTTGCGTGAAAAAGTTGATGCTCTTATGAAATTGGTTGCTAGTAGAAGTGCTCCTATTGATTTCAATGATATGAGTTGTGTGCTTATTTTGATGGCTCTATGGTTTTCTTTGATGAGTTTTTGCCATAGAAAAGTTGGAATACAATAGATATAATGCAAGAAAAAAATATGAATTGGTTTGCTACACTTATAGTAGTGATTTGTTTTCTTATACTAACGGATCTCACGAAGGCTTTGTTGAGTTTTGTGTGATTGAAGTTTTCAATTTTTGGGTTATCTTATGATGGATGAAGGAATAAGGAGTAAGAAGAGCCTAAGCTTGGGGATGCCCCGGCATCCCAAGCTATTATCCAAAAGAGAGCAAGCAACTAAGCTTGGGGATGCCCCAGAGTGGCATCCCCTCTTTCTTCTAACGACCATTGGTATTTTACTCGAAGCTATATTTTTATTCGTCACACACTATGTGTTTTGCTTGGAGCGTCTTCTATGATATGAGTCTTTGCTTGTTTTATTTTGTGTTTTAAGTCTTGATTCCTTACTGGACACACCTATTTGAGAGAGCCAAAATTATGTCATGACTTGTTAGAATTTCTCCCTTTGCTTCACTTAAAATTTTATGAGCTATGGACTTGCTCTAGTGCTTCACTTATATCTTTTTGAGCATGGTGTGCTTTAGTATTTTTGAAGAAATTCTCTTTTGCTTCACTTAAATTAATTTGAGAGAAAGAAATATTATGCTCATGATCTTCACTTATATTTGTTTGAGCTTATCAAAATCAACATATGAAAATTAGTTCAAAAGTGATAGATATCCAAGAAGGATATAATAAAAACTTTCATGAAGATCATCGGACAAAATAAACTTGATTCTTAGTAATAGTTTTGAGATATGATGATGTGATACTTGAGTCATGTTGTAATTATGCTTTAGTAAGAATATTGGTGTTAAGGTTTGTGATTCCCTATGCATGCACGAAAGTCAATAGTTATGCAATGAAATTATATCCTACTTGTGGTGCATTATTCGGTGTTAATTATGCTTAATGCTCGCTTATGAGATTATTCGTTTCTTGGTTGGTCGCTTCTCAATCTTTTGCTAGCCTTCATTTTGCATTAAGTATGATCACTACTTGTGCATCCAAAATCCTTTAAACTAGTTTTGCCACATGAGTCCACTATATCTACCTATATGCGGTATTCTTTTGCCGTTCTAAGCAAATTTGTATGTTCCATCTCTAATTGTCAAAATAAACTTCTCTTCTGTGTGTTCGTACCGCTCGCGAAGCGGTGAAGGGTGGCTAATATTTTCCATGCTAGTTGTGTTATTCCCATGATGAGTGTTTATTCACTTGTCATTGCACGAGAGTAAGGCAAAGGTATTAGGGATGCCTAGTCCCGAAATGAAAAATTAATTTATTTTATGTTGTCAAATAATAAATTCCTTGGAAAGTGTTGGTATGGAGGGCAACCGTGGATACGGCTAGCCATGGAAAGTGAAAGTATGGTTGAAAAAGGAATAAACTTTATTTTCTATTTGGGAACCGCCTATTATATATCTAGCATGGAAAGTGTTGGGAACTCTAAGTCGTTTTCGTTAGTGAGAAAGGCACACCTCCCAAAATGTTTTTATCTCTAAGTTTTTCGCTTTGAGATCTAGCACCTCGACAAATCCCTACTTCCCTCTGCGAAGGGCCTTTCTTTTACTTCATGCAATTTTTATTTTTGAATTTGACTCTCCATCTTCTCTTATAAAGCACCAACTAGGAGGCACTATGACCGTACTTGAGCATTGGGTGTAGTTAATATCCGAGTGTGTTTCATGAATGGATCAATGACTGAGCATGATGGGCTAGGGATAGCTTATTTTAGCGTTGATATTTTGAAAGACATGGTTGCTTGTTGGTATGCTTGAGTATCTAAATTATCATGTCAAAACTAGACTATTGCTTTGAACAATATAAAATTCCAAATGTCCATGCTATAAAGAAAATAATATGATATGACATGTTAGGCAACATTCCACATCAAAAATTCTGTTTTTATCACTTACCTACTCGAGGACGAGTAGGAGTTAAGCTTGGGGATGCTGATGCATCTCCAACATATCTATAATTTTTTATTGTTCCATGCTGTTATATTATCAATCTTGGATGTTTTATAATCATTTTATATCATTTTTGGTACTAACCTATTGACATAGTGCCAAGTGCCAGTTGTTGTTTTCTGCATGTTTTTTACATCACAGGAAATCAATACCAAACGGAGTCCAAATGCCATGAAACTTTACAGATTTTTTTATGGACTAGAAGACACCTAATGGGCCAAGGCAGTGCCTGGGGGGTGCTCCAAGGGGAACACAACCCACCAGGGCGCACCAGGAGGCCCAGGCACGCCCTGGTGGGTTGTGCCCACCTCGGTAGCCCCCGGACCGCCTCTTTGCTCTATAAATACCCCAATATTCCAGAAACCCTAGGGGAGTCGACAAAAATCAATTCCAGCTGTCGCAGAGTCCAAAACCACCAGATCCAATCTAGACACCATCACGGAGGGGTTCACCACTTCCATTGGTGCCTCTCCGATGATGCGTTAGTAGTTCTTTGTAGACCTTCGGGTCCGTAGTTAGTAGCTAGATGGCTTCCTCTCTCTTGTTTGATACTCAATACAATGGTCTCTTGGAGGTCCATATGATGTAACTCTTTTTGCAGTGTGTTTGTTGGGTTCAGATGAACTTTGAGTTTATGATCAGATCTATCTTTTTATATCCATGAAAGTTATTTGAATTTCTTTGATCTCTTATATGCATGATTGCTTATAGCCTGATGTCTACTACACAACCTTCTTCTTGTAGACGTTGTTGGGCCTCCAAGTGCAGAGGTTTGTAGGACAGTAGCAAATTTCCCTCAAGTGGATGACCTAAGGTTTATCAATCCGTGGGAGGCGTAGGATGAAGATGGTCTCTCTCAAACAACCCTGCAACCAAATAACAAAGAGTCTCTTGTGTCCCCAACACACCCAATACAATGGTAAATTGTATAGGTGCACTAGTTCGGCGAAGAGATGGTGATACAAGTGCAATATGGATGGTAGATATAGGTTTTTGTAATCTGGAAATATAAAAACAACAAGGTAACTAATGATAAAAGTGAGCGAAAACGGTATTTCAATGCTAGGAAAAAGGCCTAGGGTTCATAGTTTCACTAGTGCAAGTTCTCTCAACAATAATAACATAATTGGATCATATAACTATCCCTCAACATGCAACAAAGAGTCACTCCAATGTCACTAATAGCGGAGAACAAACGGAGAGATTATTGTAGGGTACGAAACCACCTCAAAGTTATTCTTTCTGATCGATCTATTCAAGAGTCCGTAGTAAAATAACACGAAACTATTCTTTCCGTTCAATCTATCCTAGAGTTCGTACTAGAATAACACCTTAAGACACAAATCAACCAAAACCCTAATGTCACCTAGATACTCCAATGTCACCTCAAGTATCCGTGGGTATGATTATACGATATGCATCACACAATCTCAGATTCATCTATTCAACCAACACAAAGAACTTCAAAGAGTGACCCAAAGTTTCTACCGGAGAGTCAAGACGAAAACGTGTGCCAACCCCTATGCATAAGTTCACGAGGTCACGGAACTCGCAAGTTGATCACCAAAACATACATCAAGTGGATCACGTGAATATCCCATTGTCACCACAGATAAGCACATGCAAGACATACATCAAGTGTTCTCAAATCCTTAAAGACTCAATCTGATAAGATAACTAAAAGGGAAAACTCAATCCATTACAAGAGAGTAGAGGGGGAGAAACATCATAAGACCCAACTATAATAGCAAAGCTCGCGATACATCAAGATCGCTTCGAATCAAGAACACGAGAGAGAGAGAGAGAGAGATCAAACACATAGCTACTGGTACATACCCTCAGCCCCGAGGGTGAACTACTCCCTCCTTGTCATGGAGAGCGCCGGGATGATGAACATGGCCACTGGAGAGGGATTCCCCCTGATACGTCTCCAATGTATCTATAATTTTTGATTGCTCCATGCTATATTATCTACTGTTTTAGACATTATTAGGCTTTATTATCCACTTTTTTATTATTTTTGGGACTAACATATTAACCAGAGGCCCAGCCCAGAATTGCTGTTTTTCCTGTTTTAGGGTTTCGAAGAAAAGGAATATCAAACGGAGTCCAAATGGAATGAAACCTTCGGAAACGTGATTTTCTCATCAGATAAGATCCAGGAGACTTCGACCCTCCATCAAGAAAGCAACGAGGCGGTCACGAGGGTTTAGGGCGCCCCCCCCTAGGGTGCGCCCCCTGCCTCGTGAGCCCCTCGAAGCTCCACCGACGTACTAATTCCTCCTATATATATCCACGTACCCCCAAACGATCGGGGACGGATCCAAAAACCTAATTCCACCGCCGCAACTTTCCGTATCCACGAGATCCCATCTTGGGGCCTGTTCTGGAGCTCCGCCGGAGGGGGCATCGATCACGGAGGGCTTCTACATCATCATCCAAGCCCCTCCGAAGTGTGAGTAGTTTATTTCAGACCTACGGGTCCATAGTTAGTAGCTAGATGGCTTCTTCTCTCTTTTTGGATCTCAATACAATGTTCTCCTCCTCTCTCGTGGAGATCTATTCGATGTAATCTTCTTTTTGCGGTGTGTTTGTTGAGACCGATGAATTGTGGGTTTATGATCAAGTCTATCTATGAATAATATTTGAATCTTCTCTTAATTCTTTTATGTATGATTGGTTATCTTTGCAAGTCTCTCCGAATTATCAGTTTGGTTTGGCCTACTAGATTGGTTGTTCTTGCCATGGGAGAAGTGCTTAGCTTTGGGTTCGATCTTGCGGTGTCCTTTCCCAGTGACAGAAGGGGCAGCAAGGCACGTATTGTATCGTTGCCATCGAGGATAACAAGATGGGGGTTTTATCATATTGCATGAAACTATCCCTCTACATCATGTCATCTTGCTTAAGGTGTTACTCTGTTTTTAACTTAATACTCTAGATGCATGCTGGATAGCGGTCGATGAGTGGAGTAATAGTAGTAGATGCAGGCAGGAGTCGGTCTACTTGTCTCGGACGTGATGCCTATATACATGACCATACCTAGATATTCTCATAACTATGCTCAATTCTGTCAATTGCTCAACAGTAATTTGTTCACCCACCATAGAATACTTATGCTCTTGAGAGAAGCCACTAGTGAAACCTATGGCCCCCGGGTCTCTTTCTCATCATATCAATCTCCATCACTTTATTATTGCTTTGCTTTTACTTTTTACTTTGCATCTCTATACCAAAAATACCAGAAATATTATTTATCATCTCTATCAGATCTCACTTTCGTAAGTGACCGTGAAGGGATTGACAACCCCTAAGCGCGTTGCTTGCGTTGAGCTATTGTTTTGTGTAGGTACGAGGGACTCGCGCGTAGCCTCCTACTGGATTGATACCTTGGTTCTCAAAAACTGAGGGAAATATTTACGCTACTTTGCTGCATCATCCTCTCCTCTTCGGGGAAATCCAACGCAGTGCTCAAGAGGTAGCAAGAATAATTTCTGGCGCCGTTGCCGGGGAGGCTCACGAGAAGTCAAGTTAAAATTTTATCTCCCGCCAACGAGCCATTTCTGGCGCCGTTGCCGGGGAGTCTGCGCAAAAGTCAACATACCAAGTACCCATCACAATCCCTATCTCCCGCATTACATTATTTGCCATTTGCCTCTCGTTTTCCTCTCCCCCACTTCACCCTTACCGTTTTATTCTCCCTCTCTCTCTATCCTCCCTCTCTTTCTCTATTTACCTCTTTTGCCTGTTTGCTTTTTGTTTGCTCATGTGTTGGATTGCTTGTTTGTCGTGATGGCTCAATATAATACTAAATTGTGTGACTTCACCAATACCAACAACAATGATTTCCTTAGCACTCCGATTGCTCTTCTTACCGATGCTGAATCTTGTGAAATTAATGCTGCTTTGCTGAATCTTGTCATGAAAGATCCATTCTCCGGCCTTCCTAGTGAAGATGCCGTACCCATCTTAATAGCTTTGTTGATTTGTGTGACATGCAAAAGAAGAAAGATGTCGATAATGATATTGTTAAATTGAAGCTGTTTCCTTTTTCGCTTAGAGATCATGCTAAAGCTTGGTTTTCGTCTTTGCCTAAAAATAGTATTGATTCATGGAACAAGTGCAAAGATGCTTTTATCTCTAAGTATTTTCCTCCCGCTAAGATCATCTCTCTTAGAAACGATATTATGAATTTTAAACAACTTGATCATGGACATGTTGCACAAGCTTGGGAGAGAATGAAATTAATGATATGTAATTGCCCTACTCATGGTTTGAATTTGTGGATGATCATACAAAACTTTTATGCCGGATTGAATTTTGCTTCTAGAAATCTTTTAGATTCGGCCGCGGGAGGCACTTTTATGGAAATCACTTTAGGAGAAGCTACTAAACTCCTAGATAATATTATGGTTAATTATTCTCAATGGCATACTGAAAGATCTACTAAAAAGGTGCATGCGATAGAAGAAATTAATGTTTTGAGTGGAAAGATGGATGAACTTATGAAATTATTTGCTAATAAGAGTGTTTCTTTTGATCCTAATGATGTGCCCTTGTCTACTTTGATTGAGAATAATAATGAATCTATGGATGTGAATTTTGTTGGTAGGAACAATTTTGGTAACAATGCGTATAGAGGAAATTTCAATCCTAGGCCTTATCCTAGTAATCTCTCTAATAATTATGGTAATTCCTACAACAATTCTTATGGAAATTATAATAAGATGCCCTCTGATTTTGAATCTAATATTAAAGAATTTATTTCTTTGCAAAAGAATTTTAATGCTATGATTGAAGAAAAATTGCTTAAGATTGATGATTTGGCTAGGAACGTTGATAGAATTGCTCTTGATGTTGATTCTTTGAAACTTAGATCTATTCCACCTAAGCATGATATCAATGAGTCTCTCAAATCCATGAGAATTTCCATTGACGAGTGCGAAGAAAGAACCGCTAGGATGCGTGCTAAGAAAGATGCCTTTATAAAAGCGTGTTCTTCTAGTTCCTATGAAAATAAAGATGAAGATCTAAAAGTTATTGATGTGTCCCCTATTAATTTTTTTTCAATATGAATCTTGATAATGATGGGACTGAATATGATCCACCTTTACCTAGAAGGCATTCTAAGAATTCGGAATTTGTTGATCTTGATGCTAAATTTGATAAAAGTGGGATTGAAGAAATTAAAACCTTAGATGTTGCTAAACCCACTATATTGGATTTCAAGGAATTTAATTATGAAAATTTCTCTTTAATTGATTGTATTTCCTTGTTGCAATCCGTGCTAAAATCTCCTCACGCTTATAGTCAAAATAAAGCATTTACTAAACATATCGTTGATGCCTTGATGCAATCTTATGAAGAAAAACTTGAATTGGAAGTTTCTATCCCTAGAAAACTTTATGATGAGTGGGAACCTACTATTAAAATTAAAATTAAAAATCATGAGTTTTATGCTTTGTGTGATTTGGGTGCTAGTGTCTCTACTATTCCCAAAACTTTGTGTGATTTGCTAGATTTCCGTGATTTTGATGATTGCTCTCTAAACTTGCATCTTGTGGATTCCACTATTAAGAAACCTATGGGAAGAATTAATGATGTTCTTATTGTTTCTAATAGGAATTATGTGCCCATAGATTTTATCATTCTTGATATAGATTGCAATCCTTCTTGCCCTATTATTCTTGGTAGACCTTTCCTTAGAACGGTTGGTGCAATTATTGATATAAAGGAAGGGAATATTAGATTTCAGTTTCCATTAAAAAAGGGCATGGAACACTTCCCTAGAAATAAAATAAAATTACCATATGTATCTATCATGAGAGCCACTTATGGATTTCCTACCAAAGATGGCAATACCTAGATCTATTCTTGCTTGTTATGCCTAGCTAGGGGCGTTAAACGATAGCGCTTGTTGGGAGGCAACCCAATTTTATTTTGATTCCTTGCTTTTTGCTCATGTTTAGTAATAAATAAATTATTTCGCATCTGTTTTGTTTGTGTTTTTTGTGTTTAATTAGTGTTTGTGCCAAGTAGAACCGTTGGGAAGACTTGGGGAAAGTCTTGTTGAACTTGCTGCAAAAAACAGAAACTTTAACGCTCACGAGAACTGCTGTCATTTTTATTTGGAAATTGCTATTTAGTTATTATTTTTGCAGATGATTAATAGATAAATTCCTCACGTCCAGCAATTTATTTTAGAATTTTTGGGGTTCCATATCTTGCGCTAGCTACAGATTACTACAGACTGTTCTATTTTTGACAGATTCTGTTTTTCGTGTGTTGTTTGCTTATTTTGATGAATCTATGGCTAGTAAAATAGTTTATAATCCATAGAGAAGTTGGAATACAGTATATATAACACCAATATAAATAAAGAATGAGTTCATTACAGTACCTTGAAGTGGTCTCTTGTTTTCTTTCGCTAACGGAGCTCACGAGATTTTCTACTTAAGTTTTGTGTTGTGAAGTTTTCAAGTTTTGGGTAAAGATTTGATGGATTATGGAACAAGGAGTGGCAAGAGCCTAAGCTTGGGGATGCCCATGGCACCCCCAAGATAATCTAAGGACACCTAAAAGCCAAATCTTGGGGATGCCCCGGAAGGCATCCCCTCTTTCATCTACTTCTATCGGTAACTTTACTTGGAGCTATATTTTTATTCACCACATGATATGTGTTTTTCTTGGAGCGTCTTTTATGATTTGAGTCTTTGCTTGTTAGTATACCACAATCATCCTTGCTGTACACACCTTTTAAGAGAGCCATACATGATTTGGAATTTGATAGAATACTCTATGTGCTTCACTTATATCTTTTGAGTTTTATAGTTTTGCTCTAGTGCTTCACTTATATCTTTTAGAGCACGGTGGTGGATTTGTTTTATAGAAACTATTGATCTCTCATGCTTCACTTATATTATTTTGAGAGTCTTAATAGCATGGTAATTTGCTTAAAATCCTAATATGCTTGGTATGCAAGATTAATAATAAAACTTTCATATGAGTGTGTTAAATACTAAGAAAAGTTTGATGCTTGATGATTGTTTTGAGATATGGAGGTAATAATATCAAAGTAATGCTAGTTGAGTAGTTGTGAAATTGAGAAATACTTGTGTTGAGGTTTGCAAGTCCCGTAGCATGCACGTATGGTAAACGTTATGCAACAAATTTGAAACATGAGGTGTTATTTGATTGTCTTCCTTATGAGTGGCGGCCGGGGACGATCTATGGTCTTTTCCTACCAATCTATCCCCCTAGGAGCATGCGCGTAGTGCCGAGGTTTTTGATGACTTGTAGATTTTTGCAATAAGTATGTGAGTTCTTTATGACTAATGTTGAGTCCATGGATTATACGCACTCTCACCCTTCCATCCTTGCTAGTCTCTTCGGTACCATGCATTGCCCTTTCTCACATTGAGAGTTGGCGCAAACTTCGCCGGTACATCCAAACCCCGTGATATGATACGCTCTTTCACACATAAACCTCCTTATATCTTCCTCAAAACAGCCACCATACCTACCTATTATGGCATTTCCATAGCCATTCCGAGATATATTGCCATGCAACTTTCCATCATTCCGTTCATCATGACACATTCATCATTGTCATATTGCTTAGCATGATCATGCAGTTGACATAGTATTTGTGGCAAAGCCACCGTTCATAATTCTTTCATACATGTCACTCTTGGTTCATTGCATATCCCGGTACACCGCCGGAGGCATTCATATAGAGTCATCTTTGTTCTAGTATCGAGTTGTAATCATTGAGTTGTAAATAAATAGAAGTGTGATGATCATCATTATTAGAGCATTCTCCCAAGTGAGGAATAAAAAAAGAGAAAGGCCATAAAAAAAGAGAAGGCCCCCAAAAAAAGAAAGGCCATAAAAAAGAGAAGGCCCAAAAAATGAGAGAAAAAGAGAGAAGGGACAATGTTACTATCCTTTTACCACACTTGTGCTTCAAAGTAGCACCATGATCTTCATAGTAGAGAGTCTCTCATGTTATCACTTTCATATACTAGTGGGAATTTTTCATTATAGAACTTGGCTTGTATTTTCCAACAATGGGCCTCCTCAAGTGCCCTAGGTCTTCATGAGCAAGCAAGTTGGATGCACACCCACTAGTTTCTTTTGTTGAGCTTTCATACATTTATAGCTCTAGTGCATCCGTTGCATGGCAATCCCCACTCCTGGCATTAACATCAATTGGTGGGCATCTCCATAGCCCATTGATTAGCCTCATTGATGTGAGACTTTCTCATTTTTTTTCTCCACATAACCCCCCTCATTATATTCTATTCCACCCATAGTGCTATGTCCATGGCTCGCGCTCATATATTGCGTGAAAGTTTATATGTTTGAGATTACTAAAGTATGAAACAATTGCTTGGCTTGTCATCGGGGTTATGCATGATGAGAGCATTCTTGTGTGATGAAAATGAAACATGACTAAACTATATGATTTTGTAGGGATGAACTTTCTTTGGCCATGTTATTTTGAGAAGACATAATTGCTTAGTTAGTATGCTTGATGTATTATCATTTTTATGTCAATATGAACTTTTGTCTTGAACCTTTCGGATCTGAATATTCATACCACAATTAAGAAGAATTACATCAAAATTATGCCAAGTAGCACTCCGCATCAAAAATTCTGTTTTTATCATTTACCTACTCGAGGACGAGCAGGAATTAAGCTTGGGGATGCTTGATACGTCTCCAACGTATCTATAATTTTTGATTTCTCCATGCTATATTATCTACTGTTTTAGACATTATTGGGCTTTATTATCCACTTTTATATTATTTTTGGGACTGACCTATTAACCGGAGGCCCAGCCTAAAATTGCTGTTTTTTGCCTGTTTTAGGGTTTTGAAGAAAAGGAATATCAAACGGAGTCCAAACGGAATTAAACATTCGGAAACGTGATTTTCTCATCAGATAAGATCCAGGAGACTTGGACCCTCCGTCAAGAAAGTCACGAGGCGATCACGAGGGTGGAGGGTGCGCCCCCCTAGGGCGCGCCCCCTGCCTCGTGGGCCCCTCGAAGCTCCACCGACGTAGTTCTTCCTCCTATATATATCCACGTACCCCCAAACGATCGGGGACGGAGCCAAAAACCTAATTCCACCGCCGCAACTTTCTGTATCCACGAGATCCCATCTTGGGGCCTGTTCCGGAGCTCCGCCGGAGGGGGCATCGATCACGGAGGGCTTCTACATCATCATCCAAGCCCCTCCGATGAAGTGTGAGTAGTTTACTTCAGACCTACGGGTCCATAGTTAGTAGCTAGATGGCTTCTTCTCTCTTTTTGGATCTCAATACAATGTTCTCCCCCTCTCTCGTGGAGATCTATTCGATGTAATCTTCTTTTTGCGGTGTGTTTGTTGAGACCGATGAATTGTGTTGGTTTATGATCAAGTCTATCTATGAATAATATTTGAATCTTCTCTTAATTCTTTTATGTATGATTGGTTATCTTTGCAAGTCTCTTCGAATTACCAGTTTGGTTTGGCCTACTAGATTGGTTGTTCTTGCCATGGGAGAAGTGTTTAGCTTTGGGTTCGATCTTGCGGTGTCCTTTCCCAGTGACAGAAGGGGGAGCAAGGCACGTATTGTATCGTTGCCATCGAGGATAACAAGATGGTTTTTTTTATCATATTGCATGAAACTATCCCTCTACATCATGTCATCTTGCTTAAGGCGTTACTCTGTTTTTAACTTAATACTCTAGATGCATGCTGGATAGCGGTCGATGAGTGGAGTAATAGTAGTAGATGCAGGCAGGAGTCGGTCTACTTGTCTCGGACGTGATGCCTATATACATGACCATACCTAGATATTCTCATAACTATGCTCAATTCTGTCAATTTCTCAACAGTAATTTGTTCACCCACCATAGAATACTTATGCTCTTGAGAGAAGCCACTAGTGAAACCTATGGCCCCCGGGTCTCTTTCTCATCATATCAATCTCCATCACTTTATTATTGCTTTGCTTTTACTTTGCTTTTTACTTTTTACTTTGCATCTCTATACCAAAAATACCAAAAATATTATTTATCATCTCTATCAGATCTCACTTTCGTAAGTGACCGTGAAGGGATTGACAACCCATAAGCGCGTTGGTTGCGTTGAGCTATTGTTTTGTGTAGGTACGAGGGACTCGCCCGTAGCCTCCTACTGGATTGATACCTTGGTTCTCAAAAACCGAGGGAAATACTTACGCTACTTTGCTGCATCATCCTCTCCTCTTCGGGGAAATCCAACACAGTGCTCAAGAGGTAGCACCCCCTCCGGCAGGGTGCCGGAACGGGTCTAGATTGGTTTTCGATGGCTACGGAGGCTTGCGGCGGCGGAACTCCTGATCTAGGTTATTTTCTGGAGGTTTCAGTATTTATAGGAATTTTTGGCGTTGGGAACAAGTGAGGGGGGTCTCCGAGTCGTCCACGAGGGTGGAGGGCGCTCCCTACCCCCTGGGCTCGCCCTCCTATCTCGTGGACGGCTCGGGACTCTTCTGGCCCAACTATTTACTCCGGGGGCATCTTTTGGTCCATAAAAAATCATCAAAAAATGGCACGTCAATTGGACTCCGTTTGGTATTCCTTTTCTATAAAACTCAAAAACAAGGACAAAAACAAAAACTGGCACTGGGCTCTAGGTTAATAGGTTAGTCCCGAAAATCATATACAATAGCATATAAATGCATATAAAACACCCAAGGTCGATAATATAATAGCATGGAACAATCCGAAATTATAGATACGTTGGAGACGTATCAAACATCCCCAAGCTTAATTCTAGCTCGTCCTCGAGTAGGTAAATGATAAAAACAGAATTTTTGATGTGGAATGCTACCTAACATATTTATCCATGTAATTTTCTTTATTGTGGCAAGAATATTCAGATCCGAAAGATTCAAGACAAAAGCTTAATATTGACATAAAAATAATAATACTTCAAGCATACTAACAAAGTAATCATGTCTTCTCAAAATAACATGGCCAAAGAAAGCTATCCCTACAAAATCATATAGTCTGGCTGTGCTCTATCTTCATCACACAAGATATTTAAATCATGCACAACCCCGATGACAAGCCAAGCAACTGTTCCATACTTTTGATGTTCTCAAACTTTTTCAATCTTCACGCAATACATGAGCGTGAGCCATGGACATAGCACTATAGGTGGAATAGAATGGTGGTTGTGGAGAAGACAAAAAAGGAGAAGATAGTCTCACATCAACTAGGCGTATCAACGGGCTATGGAGATGCCCATCAATAGATATCAATGTGAGTGAGTAGGGATTGCCATGCAATGGATGCACTAGAGCTATAAGTGTATGAAAGCTCAAAAATAAACTAAGTGGGTGTGCATCCAATTCGCTTGCTCACTAAGACCTAGGGAATTTTGAGGAAGCCCATCATTGGAATATACAACCCAAGTTCTATAATGAAAGATTCCCACTACTATATGAAAGTGACAACATAGGAGACTCTCTATCATGAAGATCATGGTGCTACTTTGAAGCACAAGTGTGGTAAAAGGATAGTAGCATTGCCCCTTCTCTCTTTTTCTCTCATTTTTTTATTTTTTTATTTGGGCCTTTCTCTTTTTTTATGGCCTCTTTTTTCTTCTTTTTTTGGGCTTCTTTGGCCTCTTTTATTTATTTTTTTTCGTCCGGAGTCTCATCCCGACTTGTGGGGGAATCATAGTCTCCATCATCCTTTCCTCATTGGGACAATGCTCTAATAATGATGATCATCACACTTTTATTTACTTACAACTCAAGAATTTCAACTCGATTCTTAGAACAAAATATGACTCTATATGAATGCCTCCGGCGGTGTACCGGGATGTGCAGTGACTCATGAGTGACATGTATGAAATAATTATGAACGGTGGCTTTGCCACAAATACGATGTCAACTACATGATCATGCAAAGCAATATGAAAATGGTGAAGCATGTCATAATAAACGGAACGGTGGAAAGTTGCATGGCAATATATCTCGGAATGGCTATGGAAATGCCATAATAGGTAGGTATGGTGGCTGTTTTGAGGAAGGTAAATGGTGGGTTTATGGTACCGGTGAAAGTTGCGCGGTACTAGAGAGGCTAGCAATGGTGGAAGGGTGAGAGTGCGCATAATCGATGGACTCAACATTAGTCATAAAGAACTCACATACTTATTGCAAAAATCTATTAGTTATCAAAACAAAGTTCTACGCGCATGCTCCTAGGGGGATAGATTGGTAGGAAAAGACCATCACTCGTCCCCGACCACCACTCATTAGGAAGACAATCAATAAATAAATCATGCTCCAAATTCATCACATAACGGTTCGCCATACGTGCATGCTATGGGAATCACAAACTTTAACACAAGTATCTCTCAAATTCACAACTACTCAACCGTAATATATTAAACCAAAAATACAAAAATACCTTGCTGTAATTTATTCTTATTTATTTTATTTGGCGTTTGACCTATCAATCTACTACAATTTAATTCATGCCCGTTTGCCTATCTTGAGGCGCCGCTACCCGAAAGGGATTGACAATCCCTTTTACACGTTGGATTGCGAGTATTTGTTATTTGTGTTCAGGGGCTGTTTACGTTGTGTTGCTTGGTTCTCCTACTGGTTCGATAACCTTGGTTTCATATCTAAGGGAAATACCTACCGCTGCTATGCTGCATCATCCCTTCCTCTTTGGGGAAATACCGACGTAGCTTCAAGTCGCATCAGTGGTAAAGGTAAAGTTGATGCAACTGAGAATATGCTATGCCCTAAGGATATTAAAGGTATTCTTAGTTTCCTTGGTCATGTTGGTTTCTATAGGAGGTTTATTAAAGACTTCTCTAAAATTTCTCGGCATCTTACAAATCTTTTACAAAAGGATGTTCTATTTTTTTACGATGATTGTGTAAAAGCCTTTGAAACACTTAAGAAAGCCTTAACTTCTGCACCTATAGTTCGATCGTCGTCCTTAAGTCGGATCTAATCATAAACTGAAGTCTTGCCATCCAATATAGACATGCTCTAGATATGGCCAAGCATTTCATTTAGGTGGGATAACTCTTGGGAATTTATTGCTTGGTTATAGGCGGGGCTGACTCGACGTCTGCCCAGCGTATTGCTTGAGGTGTTTTCAGGTGATCCTAGCTAGATCCTGCGCCGGGGTCGACTCTAAGGCTGATGTAACTTCAGAGGCGGGAGCGGGATCTACATCCGAGCCAGATAATGAGAGGGGACCATCCGAAATTATTGCGTCGAAGTTCTCTGGTAACGCCGAGGGTCCTTGCCCGACGTGTTGGGTAACGCTGCATGGATAACAAAAAAAATCTACGCACACGCAAGATCTATCCATGGAAATGCATAGCAACGAGAGGGGAGAGTATGTCTACGTACCCTCATAGACCGTTTAGCAGAAGCGTTTAACAACACGGTTGATGTAGTCGATCACCTTCGCGATCCAACTGATCAAGTACCAAACGTACGACCCCTCCGTGTTTAGCACACGTTCAACTCAATGACGTCCTTGCCTTGTTAATCCAGCAAGACGGGCGAAGTAGATGAGTTCTGGTAGTACAATGGCATGGTGACGGTGGAGGTGAACTTCTTCCCGCAGGGCTTCGCTGTGCACTTCGGAAAAATTGGGCGGAGGTCTAAACTGTGGAGAGGGGCGTCGCACATGGCTAAGAGATTGTTGTGGTGTTGTGTGGCGCCCCTCCCTCATATATATAGGTGGGGGGAGGGGAGGCAGCCATGAGGCGCCCCAAGGGTGGTCGACCGCCATCCTTGGGCTCCTGTCGTCAAGCGCCCCTGAGAGAGTCCTAGATTGGGGGGTCCTCGGGTGTCCGGGCTATTCGATATGGGCCGGACTAATGGGCCGTGAAGATACAAGGTAGAAGACCTTCTCTCGTGTCCGGGTAGGACTCTCCTATGTGTGGATGACAAGATTGGTGTTCGGATATGTAATTTCCTTCTTCCACAAACCGACTCTGTACGACCCTAGGCCCCTCCGGTGTGTATATAAACTGGAGGGTTTAGTCCGTAGAGGCTATCAGAATTCTCGTAGGCTAGACATCTAGGGTTTAGCCATTACGATCTCGAGGTAGATCAACTCTTGTAACCCCTATACTCATCAAATACAATCAAGCAGGACGTAGGGTTTTACCTCCATTAAGAGGGCCTGAACCTGGGTAAACATTGTGTCCCACTTGTCCCTTGTTACCTTCAATCCTCAGACACATAGTTCGGGACCCCCTACCCGAGATCGGCCGGTTTTGACACTGACATTGGTGCTTTCATTGAGAGTTCCATTGTTTTGTCGATGGAAGGATCGATGGCTCGCCTTGTCATCAATGATGATATCACTTCTGGAAGGGCCCTAACTTCAGGACAGGTCCTCTAGCTCGGCGATTTTACCATGGGCGCTCGCTCGGTCATTAAGCCAACGACGGACCCCAAAATCGCCAAACATCATCTCCGCATCGGCCTCGAACACTCTGAAAAGATGGATCCGACAGATATCTCGTCCTTGAACGAGCTTCTAGATCGCATCGCCGCCCTAGGGCTTGCAACAGACTATGATTGGATCGGGCTTAAACCCGATCAGAGGGAAATCAAGTCCCCACTGATCACCCATCTGGTAGCAGTCGTTGAGGAATGAGCCGAGAACGCTTCTTCCCCTAAGTTAAAATCTAGCTATGTTCAGATTTCCGAGCCCTTCGAGCCGTACACCCATCATCGGGAGGAGACTCCATGTCCTCTGAACTTAGGATCAGGCATTGAGCCCTCAAGTCACCTGGACCTTCCTAGTCCTCAACTGGTGACCTCGGAGATTCTTCAAGCTCCGGATCAATCTTGGGTCAGGATTCGGGTTTTAGCCCACCCACCCACCACAATAAATATTCTCCAAGTAATTCAGGCCCTCCAGACATATGTGACCTAATGTATGTACGACAGCAACCTCAGGAAACGGTCCATCACTTTTGGGCCAGATTCCTCCTTGTTAAAAACAAGATAAAAGATTGTTGTGACGACGACGCGGTTGTGGTTTTTTGTCGTAACTGTACGGATGAGGGAATTCTCAACGCCCTCAACTGCCATTGCATACAACACTTTATAGAATTGGCACACATAGTACAGAAATATTGCACGATGGAAAGCGCATGGAAGGCCCAGACAGCCCAGTGGGAACCCCTTGCCTTTAAGCAGCCCACCGTACGGGCAAAACGGATGCACCCTTACGAGGCATCCGATCACAAGCCCATTGACAAGAAAAACAAACCTTCACGGGATACAGAACCGTCCTTGACGAACTACTCGACAAGCCCTACCGGATACATATGACATCAAGCACCGAACCAACACACAGCCTTTGGGCATGTTGGGTACTCCGGCAAGTGGCTAAGAGCGGCGAGGCTATCCTCACCAGTACTACTCCAGAGATGCATTCTTCGGAGGATGATGATCTCAACATCTTTACGGTCTTTGAAATCTTCTCTTTAAATAATCGGCGCAAAAGGGCGCTCCGCGACCTCGCCGAAATCAACCAAGTAACTGCAATGAACCCTTGGAATGACACGGCCATAACCTTCACCGCAGATGACGAACCAAGGGCCCGATCAATCCGAGCACCAGCCGCCTTGGCCTTAAACCCAATGTGGATGGCTTTCAACTCACCAAAGTGCTCATGGATGGCGGCAGCGGACTTGACCTCATCTATGAAGACACGCCCGACAAAATGCAAATGGACAAGAACTGCATCGAGCAAAGCAGTACCACCTTTCGAGGCATCATCCCCAATTAAGAAGCACGATGCTCGGGGAAAATTAAACTTGATGTAGTATTCAGCACGCGTGAGAATTACAGGTCCGAAGAGTTGCTCTTCCACGTGGCCCCTTTCAATAGCGGATATCACACCCTCTTGGGATGGGACGCCTTCGCACGCTTCCAAGCCATACCCCATTATGGGTACATGCAGCTTAAAATTCCAGGGCCCAACAGAGTGATCACTATCACCAATGGTCCCGATATAGCACTCTGTGCCGAAAACAAAACTGCATCCTTGGCCCTCAAGGCACTATCCGCGGCCCTCGCGGTCAAAGAACTAACCACCCTGCGTTCCACAATGGACAAAGACGATGTGATCCTCGACAAGAGGCCCAAATCCACCTACTTCAAACGAGCAGATGAAATAGTCAAATTCCAAGTGCACCCGACGAATCCGAACAAAACAGCATCCATTGGAGCATAGCTGGATTCGGCGGTCGACGCCGCCCTACGAGCGTTCCTGCGCGAAAATTGGGACATCTTTGCCTGGCACCCTTTGGACATGCCCGGGATCCCACGCAGATTGGCCGAACATAGCCTCAATATAATAAAGGGGTTCAAACCAGCCAAGCAAATGCTGCGGCGATTTTCCAAACCCAGACGACAAGCTATGGGAGAGGAGCTAGCCAAACTACTCGAGACCGGGTTCATTAGAGAAATCAACCACCCGGACTGGCTAGCCAACCTGGTCATGGTGCCGAAGAAGGATAAATCCTGGTGACTTTGTGTCGATTTCAAAGACCTCAATAAGGCTTGTCCTAAGGACCCCTTCCCACTGCCTCGCATTGACCAAATTATTGACGCAATCGCGGGACACTACTCATTGTGTTTCCTCGATGCCTACTCTGGACCATCAGATTAAGATGAAGGAGTCTGACCAGGCTGCAACAACATTTATTACCTCGTATGGGCCTTTTTGCTTCAACACTATGCCCTTCGGGCTCAAAAATGATGGTGCCACTTACCAACGCATGATCCAAACATGTTTGGAAAAATAAATCGGCAAGACAGTGGAGGCATATGTGGATGACGTGGTCATCAAGACTAAACACGTCGAATCATTGGTGGACGATCTACGCCTCACATTTGACAACCTCCGAACATATGACATACGGCTCAATCCGGAAAAATGTGTTTTCGGCGTTCCAGCTGGGAAACTACTCGGGTTCATTGTTTCCAATAGAGGAATCGAAGCGAACCCAGCCAAAATCCGAGCCCTATCACAATTGGCAACGCCAACAGATTTAAAGTAGGTCCAAAAACTAGCTGGGTGCGTGGCAGCCTTAAGCCGCTTCATCTCCAGATTAGGAGAAAAGGAATTACCACTCTATCGACTACTCCGACTCACCGATCACTTCAAATGGACGGATGCGGCTACAGCCGAATTGGAAGAAATAAAAACATTGTTAGCAAGTAACCCAATCCTAGCCACCCCAGGTGTTGGCGAGCCTATGTTGCTCTACATATCCGCGACTCACCAAGTTGTGAGCGTTGTGCTCGTCGTCGAGCGAGAGGAAGAGGGACACAAATTTCCCATCCAGAAACCAGTATACTATGTATCGGCGGTCCTTACACCATGCAAATCTCGATACCCTCACTATCAGAAGATAGCTTATGCGGTCTTTATGGCATCCCAAAAGCTGCGACACTACTTCCAAGAGTGTTCGATCACGGTGGCATCCAAAGTATCACTCAATGACATCATAAATAATCGGGATGCCACCGGCCGCATAGCCAAATGCCATCAAGCCCCTACCATTTGAAATAACATAAAAGCCACACCGAGCTATTAAATCTCAGGTACTGGCCAACTTTGTCGCTGAGTGGACAGAAGCCAAGCTCCCTAAAGAATACATCACATAGTCCAACTGGGTCATGTACTCTGATGGCTCTAAAATGTTAGCCGTACTAGGGGTTGGTGTCATCTTGACATCCCCTACGGGAGACACAGTCCGCTACATGTTACAAATCATGTATAGACTCCAACAATGCAGCCAAATACGAGGCACATCTACTTGGTCTCCGAATGGATGTATCCATGGGCATACAATGCCTAGAGGTGCGTGGGGATTCAAACCTCGCAATATCCCAAATAAATGTAGAATTCGATGCAAAAGATCCAAAAATGGCGGCATACCAAAACGCCTTCCTCAAAATATCGGCTCGGTTCGAGGGGCTCGAGTTCCATCATGTTGCTCGGGACAGTAATCAGGCAGCAGACATCCTCACTCGAATGGGCTCTAAACGTGATCCCGTCCCGCCTAACACCTTTGTGGAAAGACTCCTTAAGCCATCCGTGGTATGGCAGGACGAGAGCGGAAATACTAGCCCAGAACCGATCATACCCTCAGCAGCTGAATACAATTCAGATATCGGGGGCTGGGGCACCGGAATAACACCCTCCGCCCATGTAATCATGGCCTTTATTGCTCCATGGACCGAACCCTTCCTGGCCTACCTTAATAGGCCGGAACTTCCTGATGATCAAAATGAGGCCCGTCGCATAGTTCGACGCTCTAAAGCCTATAAAGTTTACGAAGGTGCACTATACAAGAAAAGTACCACTGGAGTCCTTCAAAGGTGCATCTCCGAAGAGGAGGGACGCCAACTCCTGGCTAAAATACACACTGGTCTAGGAGGCCATCACGCCGTGGCTCGGGCCCTCATAAGCAAGGCCTTCCATACAGGTTTATTTTGGCCAACGGCCTGAGCAGACGCACAAGCCCTTGTGCAACGCTGTGTGGGATGTCAGCTTTTCGCCAATCAAAGTCATATGCCGCCCACTGCCTTAAGAACAATCCCCATCACTTGGACTTTTGTGGTCTGGGGGCTAGATATGGTCGGACCCCTTAAAGGGGGAAGCCACAAGAAGAAATATTTACTGGTTATGGTAGATCAATTCACTAAGTGGATAAAGGCCAAAACAGTAAAAATGGCTGAAGCAGGGCCAGTGATCGACTTTATATCCGGCGTGGTACACCGTTATTGTGTCCCGCACAGCATCATCACTGATAATGGCTCCAATTTCACAGCCGATGAGGTGAAAAATTGGTTCACTAACTTGGGCATTAAGCTCGATTATGCATCTGTATACCACCCTCAAACAAATAGTCAGGTCAAATGGGCTAATGGCCTGATAATGAGCGGCATCAAACCCAGACTGGTGCGATCTCTACTGGTGTCAGATAAGCACTAGGTTGGGGAACTCGATTCCGTGCTCTGGGGACTGCGGACTACGCCTAATCGCACGACCGGATACACACCTTTTTTTCATGGTTTACGACGCAGAGGTTGTCTTGCCCTGCGATATTATTCGCGACTCACCTCGAGTGCGCATGTATGAAGAGAGAGAAGCTGAGCTCGATCGGCAGGACGACCTAGACGGCCTTGAGGAGGAGCGTGATATTGCACGAGCCTGTTCCGCATTTTATCAACAACAGGCTCGGAGATACCAAAACAAACAAGTGCAGGCCAAGACTTATAATGTCGGCGAACTCGTCTTACGCCTCCCGGAGAAGAAGGACAAGCTCAAACCAAAATGGGAGGGCCCCTTCATTATAGATGAAATTCTCACATGAGGAGCCTATAGCCTTCGTAATGCATCGGATAATCGCCTCGAGCTGAATCCATGGAACACTGTGATAACCCACAAGTATAGGGGATTAATTGTAGCCTCTTTCGGTAAGTAAGAGTGTCGAACCCAACAAGGAGCTAAAGGTAGAACAAATATTCCCTCAAGTTCTATCGACCACCAATACAACTCTACGCACGCTTAACGTTCGCTTTACCTAGAACAAGTATGAAACTAGAAATACTTTGTAGGTGTTTTTGGATAGGTTTCCAAGATAACAAAGAGCACGTAAATAAAAAGTAGGGGCTGTTTAGATAAAGAAGCAATAAATTTAGTATAGCGAGTGTGGAAAAGTGGTGGTAGGAGTTGCGAAATTGTCCCTAGGCAACTGACTACTTTACTAGACCGATAGCAAGTTTTATGTGGGAGAGGCCACTGCTAGCATGTCATCCCTGACTTGGAATTCTATGCACTTATGATTGGAACTATTAGAAAGCATCCGCAACTACTAATGTTCATTAAGGTAAAACCCAACCATAGCATTATGATATATTGGTCCCCCTTCAATCCCGTATGCATCAATTTCTATGCTAGGTTGAAGCTTCTGTCACTCTTGCCCTCCAATACATAGTCCTATCAACATACAACTAACCCTATGGTGTGATCCACGCGCGCGCTCATATGATGGGGACCAAAGGACAGCAACATGACCACAAGCAAATTAAATCAATCATAGCAATTCATCAACCACCGATAGGACAATGAAAATCTACTCAGACATCATAGGATGGCAACACATCATTGGATAATAATATGAAGCATAAAGCACCATGTTCAAGTAGAGGGTACAGCGGGTTGCGGGAGAGTGGACCACTGTAGATAGATGGGGGAAGGTGATGGAGATGTTGTTGAAGATGACGGAGGTGTTGGTGTAGATCGCCGTCACACGATGATGGCCCCGGCGGCGTTCCGGCGCCACCGGGAGAGAGGGGGAGAGAGCCCCCCTTCTTCTTGTTCTTCCTTGACCTTCACCCTAGCTGGGAGAAGGGTTTCCCCTCTGGTCCATGGCCTCCATGGCGGCGGAAGGGCGAGAGCCCCTCCGAGATTGGATATGTCTCTCTGTCTCTCTCTGTTTCTGCGTTCCCTGATTCTGCCCTTTCACCGTTTCTTAAATTCCCGGAGATTCGTAACTCCGATTGGGCTGAAATTTTAACACAATCTCTATCCGGATATTAGCTTTCTTGAAGCAAAGGAAGGGCATCAACTGCCTTACGGGGTGGCCACGAGGGCCCAGGGCACGCCTGCCCCGTGGCCCCCTCGGGCATCGTCTCGCGTTGATTTTTCTTCCCAAAAATCACATATATTCCAAAAAAAAATCTCCGTCAGCTTTGATCCTGTTTGGACTCCGTTTGATATGGATTTACTGCGAAACAAAAAACATGCAATAAACAGGAACTGGCATTGGGCACTGGATCAATATGTTAGTCCCCAAAAATAGTATAAAAAGTTGCCAAAAATATATGAAAGTTGTATAATATTGGCATGGAACAATCAAAAATTATAGATACGACAGAGACGTATCACACTGCTCGGCTCCGAAGATTCTACGCATAAGTTCTACCGTGTGTTTTATTTCCCGTCCCTTTTTTCTCCTCTTCATTTTTTCTCTCGTTTTTATAAATTTCCTAGGATATGTTCGGATAAGCCGAACACTAAAGGGGGTCACATTTTAAATGTATACACCCCACTATGACTGGGGGATTCTTCGATGAAGCTTATTATCAAAGGCTTAGAGCTTGCACTAAACACGTCGTTTTGTTTATATACACCCTTTTGCCATTATATGCACCTCTACGACTTAAGTTTTGGCCAAGTTGGGTTGCCTCGCTCCTGTGTTTATGCCCTACGTTCCTGATTGTTCGGCTAGGGCGTAAAGGGAGCACCTATGTGATTGTTACAACCGGGTAATCCGGCCCTGTACCTCAGACGGGTGAAGCCGAAAGCTAGCGTTCTTATGAGAATATTTGGCCAGCAATCAAAGGATAGATTGTTACATTCCTGTAACTCTTCGAAAAAATAATGCGGGACAGTTTCCCCGTAATTCAGATCAAAGCCCAGGTGCGCACAATTAAAGCATGCCAACCCAAGGAAAGGAACCCTTAACGGAACTATTCTCCTTGGAAGATGTTTCTTACATATGTAATATAACATATCTACCGAACTAAATTTTTGTCTGTTCGAGCACAATGACTGGGTTGCCTAGTTTCCAAACATAATGAATGTTCCTTACATTCCACAATAGTATCCGGAAACACTCCACCATCTTGGTTTGGAGGTTAAAGCCGAAGTCCTGCAATGACAATTTTTCCACATGTTCGGCTGAAGATATATGATGATCATAGAGTCCATTGATACATTGAATCAAATGCCTACTCCTTATCTATTCCACCTATAAGACTGTCTAAATTATAGTCTTCTTGCGAATATTTTGCAGCTATCATTACTTGGTCATACACCAAGTTCAACGGAATTTCTTTCCCATCTGGTCCCTGCGGTGCCACTCGGGCCATATGATTCAGATCTAACTTGGTAAAGCGTGTTTTCACCATCGCCCAGGCTTCTCGTGCGCCCTCACAGCAGGCGGACGTCTTCCATAGCTCAAAGCAGCACCGGGCACCTTTGAATAGACTCGCCTAACTCTCCATACTTTCTGGAGGGGTATCAGATGGCCATAAAGCCTTGGCCATATTCTTCATGGCTTTCCGGGCCCGCTCATGCACCACAAACAGCTCCTTAAGCATGTCGCCTCGAAATCCGGATACTTCTTTTTCTGGGTGACCAGTTAAAAGACCTGCAGCAATAGGGTTATGACATTCCGAATTGTGGAATAATATGAGTTTCTCTGATGGTTTTAAAATTCATACCAAACATGCCGCCTTTCAACTTCTCATTCTCTTTTCGAGCGGCCAATAACTGAGCCTTTAAGCTCTCTATCTCTTCGTATTTTTGGTATTTTTCCTCCTCGTGTTTCTTCTTCTCGGAAGTGGTTACTGCGGCCTTTTTCACTTCCGCAAGTTCGGCAGTGACGACATTAAGCTGTGACTGCTTCATTTTCATCTCCTAGGATAGTGCGGTATTCTTCTCCTTGAGAACCTGCAGGTCATATCGATCCTTAAATCAGTTGGCCTCACTGCTTCAAGTCTCAGGGGCTACTGGCACATGTATATTAAAATTACACAAACTCTTACCTATATATCCTTTGAGAACAATTGAGTAACTCCGGCAAGTCCGTCTCGAGCGGCTTGGATATATGCATCCACTGAGTTGAGTGCGGTAAATTCTTGCTCAAAAAAGGCTGGAGCACGCATGGCCTCTTTCAGTCGACGGTGATTCATTACGCTCTCCACCTCGGAGTTCATGACAGATACATCATCTGAATCCTCAGGAGGGGGCGGAACTGGCATTGCATCAGCCCTCGTCCTAGTCGACGAGTCCGACGCCGGATTGGCCGACATTCGGCTAGCAAGGTATTTTCCCACTGTTTGCCATGTGCTCCTCCTGAATCAAAGATAGGAGGGAACGTTAATAATCCGGACTCATGCCCAGTCACATACCAAATAGACATACCTCTTTGAAGATTGTGGGGGCTCTACGGCGCTCCCGATCTCCTTCCGTTTTGAATGGTTACCCTGCGGAGGGGCCGCCCTCGAGGGGGTGCGGCCTGCCGAGCGCCGATCCTATGAAGTACGGTTTAGTATAATGGATAAAGGCGCAAGAAGGGACTTCTTTTTGAGAAAGGATCTTTGAATACTTACAATGGATAAGGGGTAGAGGCGGGGATAGTCGGCTGTAATAGCCATTTCCGACCCATCAAGGCTCGCCTGATAAAATACCCCATCATCGAACTCTATGTATATATTCGAATCCTCGCAGAAGCCAGGGTCTTTGTCGCGGTTGTGATCCTCTGGCTGTGGGGCAGGACAGTGAACGTCCTCGATCATCTTCCTCCATGACTGTTTTATGACAACAAAGAACAACTTGATTAGCATGTCGTGACATCAGTGAAAAGCAACACGGATATTCGAAATCTTACCCATTCAATGGGGTTATACATGGAATAACCTTCTCAGCAGTTTAAGCGGAGGAAGTCTTCTTTTTCACCCTTGTACAGAACGGCCTAAATCATGTCCAGTTCGGACAGGGTATCCGGACCCTGGCGTATGTAACGAGATGCGTCATCTTCCCCGTTGTAGCACCATAAAGGAGTTACTCTGGACTGGAGAGGCTGGATACATCTTTTTATTGCAATGGCCATGACTTCGATTATCGATAGCTCGGTATGAGCTAATAATCTGACCTTGCTGAGCAACCTTTTTATTCCGCACTGTCCTCCTCCTTGGGACTTCGGGGACGCCAGTTGAGGCATTTCTTCGGAGGAGCGCTGGAAAATACATGGAGACCGTGCCGAACTGGATCCGGCAGTGGGACATCATCGATATAAAACCACTCCGAAGATCACTCTGGATATACCTCTTTGGGAGTTCCAATGGGGTAGCCTGATCCGGCTATATGCCATACTTTGGCGCTGCCCACTTCGAATATAGAACCTCCCCAACGGCGGGGGACGAGGCAGAAGAATTTTCTCCATAGTTTGAAATGGGCCTCGTAGCCCAGGAACAGTTCGTAGAGGGCAACGAAACCTGAGATGTGCAGAATCGAACCTAGGGTGAGGTTGTGCAGCTGGATGCCGTAAAATTCCAATAAACCCCTGAGAAAGGGATGGATCGGAAATCCTAAGCCCCACAAAAGGAACGGAATGAAGCACACCCTCTCCTCCATATTGGGGTTGGGGAAATTTTCTGCCAGCACGTCGCTGCCAATTGAGGCGAATCCCACTCGTATAGAGACAATATCCGCGAGGGGAAGATATCCCTGCGTCTGGAGTCGACTCAACTGAAGATGAGACACTGAGCAACTCTACCAAGCACCCTCTTGAGGGCCATGGGGGCGCGAAGAAGAGCCTAGGGCGCTGGCCATGTTTTGAAGCTTTTTCATGGCTAGTCTTGGTGTTTTCTACACGATGTGGATGGCACTTAGGGGATCTGACCTATTTATATAGGCGTCCTCCCTGCGTGGCCATGCGTTTTCTTTTTGATAAAAAATTATGGACCGTTCGCATTCTCCCAACGCGTGGAAATCGAGGCGACATGGAAGGAGCCATAGAGGCGGAACGAGGAAGCCAGGGTCGAACTATAGTCCGCCCAATATAGCAAAGAACCAACCTTGCAAAATCCGAAGACATAAGCTGGATACTGCATTGTCATTTGAAGGCCAGTTCGGGGGCTACTGAGGAATTCCTGGATTGCGGGTCCTCGGGTGTCCGGGCTATTCGATATGGGCCGGACTAATGGGCCGTGAAGATACAAGGTAGAAGACCTTCTCCCGTGTCTGGGTAGGACTATCCTATGCGTGGATGACAAGATTGGTGTCCGGATATGTAATTTCCTTCTTCCACAAACCGAGTCTGTACGACCTTAGGCCCCTCCGGTGTGTATATAAACAGGCTAGACATCTAGGGTTTAGCCATTATGATCTTGAGGTAGATCAACTCTTGTAACCCCTATACTCATCAAAAACAATCAAGTTGGACGTAGGGTTTTACCTCCATTAAGAGGGCCCAAACCTGGGTAAACATTGTGTCCCACTTGTCCCTTGTTACCTTCGATCCACATACACATAGTTCGGGACCCCCTACCCGAGATCGGCCGGTTTTGACATAGACACCCCCTTCCTTGTATGCCTATGCGGGGGGGGGGGGGGGGGGGGGGGGGGGGGGGGGCAGGAGGAGGTGGAGCCCCCTTACCTTTCTCCTAGGTGGAGGGAAGGAAAGAGGGGCTAGCCCTCCCTCCTTTCCATCCCTAGGGCCGATGGCTAAGAGAAGGGGTGCGCCAGCCCCTTGTGGGCTGGTGTGTTCCCCCCTCTTGGCCCATACGGCACATTAACCTCCCGGGGCTTCCCGGAACCCCTTCCGGTGATCCGATGACTACCCAATACACTTAGAAACCTTTCCATTAACCAAATAGCATCATCCTATATATTAATCTTTACCCCCGGACCATTCCAAAGCTCCCCGCCATGTCCGCGATCTCATCCGGGACTCAGAACAACATTTGGTCACCAAATCACATAACTCATATATGAAGGAAATATGCCCTAGAGGCAATAATAAAGTTCTTATTTATATTTACTTATATCATGATAAATGTTTATTATTCATGATAGAATTGTATTAACCGGAAACTTGATACATGTGTGAATACATAGACAAAACAAAGTGTCCCTAGTATGCCTCTACTAGACTAGCTCGTTAATCAAAGATGGTTAAATTTCCTGACCATAGACATGTGTTGTCATTTAATGAACGAAATCACATCATTAGGAGAATGATGTGATGGACAATACCCATCCGTTAGCTTACCATAATGATCATTAAGTTTTATTTCTATTGCTTTCTTCATGACTTATACATATTCCTATGACTATGAGATTATGCAACTCCCGAATACCGGAGGAACACCTTGTGTGCTATCAAACGTCACAACAGAACTAGGCGATCATAAAGATGCTCTACAGGTGTCTCTGAAGGTGTTTGTTGGGTTGGCATAGATCAAGATTAGGATTTGTCACTCCGAGTATCGGAGAGGTATCTCTGGGCCCTCTCGGTAATGCACATCACTATAAGCCTTGCAAGCAATGTGACTAATGAGTTAGTTATGGGATGATGCATTATGGACCGAGTAAAGAGACTTGCCGGTAACGATATTGAACTAGGTATGAGGATACCGATGATCGAATCTCGGGCAAATAACATATCGATGACAAAGGGAATGACGTATGTTGTCATTGCGGTTTGACCGATAAAGATGTTCATAGAATATGTAGGAACCAATATGAGTATCCAGGTTCCGCTATTGGTTATTGATCAGAGATATGTCTCGGTCATGTCTACATATTTCTTGAACTCGTAGGGTCCGCACGCTTAACGTTCGATGACGATTTGTATTATGAGTTATGTGTTTTGGTGACCGAAGGTTGTTTGGAGTCCTGGATGAGATCACAGACATGACGAGGAGTCTCAAAATAGTCGAGAGGTAAAGATTGATATATTGGACGATAGTTTTTTGACACCCGAATGGTTTCGGGACGTTTTGGATATTTATCATAGTACCGAGGGGTTACTGGAACCCCCCGAGGAAAGTAATGGGCCTACATGGGCCATAGGGGAGAGGGGAGGCAGCCCACAAGGGGTGACTGCGCCCTCCCTCCCATAGGGAGTTTGAATTGGACTAGGGTAGGGGGCGCGCCCCCTTTCCTTCTTCTCTTCCCTCTCCCTTCCCTCTTTCCCCCTCCATGAGAAGGAAAAAGGGGGGGGGGCAGATCCTACTAGGACTCCTCCTTCCCTCTCCGTGGCGCGCCCCTGGTGGCCGGCCTCCTCCTCTCCTCCTTTATATACGGGGGCAGGGGCACCCCAAAGAACAACAGTTATTCTCTTAGCTGTCTACGGTGCCCCCTCCATAGTTTACTCCTTTGGTCATAGCGTCGTAGTGCTTAGGCGAAGCCCTACGCGGATCACATCACCATCACCGTCACCACGCCGTCGTGCTGACGAAACTCTCCCTCAACCCTCTTCTGGATCAAGAGTTCGAGGGACGCCATCGAGCTGAACGTGTGCTGAACTCGGAGGTGTCGTACATTCGGTACTAGATCGGTTGGATCGCGAAGACGTTCGAGTACATCAACCGCGTTAACTTAATGCTTCCGCTTTCGGTCTACGAGGGTACATGGACACACTCTCCCCCTTTCATTGCTACGCATCTCCTAGATAGATCTTGCGTGATTGTTGGAATTTTTTTGAAATTGCATGCTACGTTCCCCAACAGTGGTATCAGAGCCAGGTCTATGCATAGATGATATGTACGAGTAGAACACAAAGAGTTGTGGGCGATAATAGTCATACTGGTTACCAGCAACGTCTTATTTTTATTCGGCGATATTGTTGGATGAAGCGGCTCGGACCAGCCTTACATGACCACGTTCATGAGACCGGTTCCACCGACAGACATGCAACTTCTTTTGATTGCATGTGATTGCTTTACTTTATTGTAACTCCACCGGTTGTTGCTTTATTGTACGTAATGCAATCACCATGTAATTGCTTTACTTTATCACTATGCAATAGCGATAGTTGTAGAAGCAATAGTTGGCGGGACAACAACAACGCTACGATGAAGATCAAGGTGTTAAGCCGGTGACGATGGAGATCATGACGATGCTTTGGAGATGGAGATCAAAGGCACAAGATGATGATGGCCATATCATGTCATATATTTTGATTGCATGTGATGTTTATCTTTTATGCATCTTATTTTGCTTAGTACGGTGGTAGCATTATAAGATGATCCCTCACTAAATTTCAAGGTATAAGTGCTCTCCCCGAGTATGCACCATTGCTACAGTTCGTCATGCCGAGACACCACATGATGATTGGATGTGATAAGCTCTACGTTCAAATACAATGGGTGTAAGACAGTTTTGCACATGTAGAATACTCAGGTTAAACTAGACGAGCCTAGCATATACAGATATGGCCTCGGAACACTGAGACCGAAAGGTCGAACGTGAATCATATAGTAGATATGATCAACATAGAGATGTTCACCATTGAAAACTACTCCATCTCACATGATGTTTTAGTTGATATGGATCACGTGATCATTTAGATGACTAGAGGGATGTCTATCTAAGTGGGAGTTCTTAAGTAATATGATAAATTGAACTTTAATTTATCATGAACTTACTCCTGATAGTTTTTGCATATCTATGTTGTTGTAGATCAATGGCCCGTGCTACCGTTCCCTTGAATTTTAATGCGTTCCTAGAGAAAGCTAAGTTGAAAGATGATGGTAGAAACTACACGGACTAGGTCCATAGCTTGAGGATTATCCTCATTGCTGCACAGAAGAATTACGCCCTGGAAGCACCGCTAGGTGCAAGGCTTGCTGCAGGAGCAACTCCAGACGTTATGAACGTTTGGCAAGCTAAAGATGATGACTACTCGATAGTTCAGTGTGCCATGCTTTACGTCTTAGAATCGGGAGTTCAAACACGTTTTGAACGTCATGGAGCATATGAGATGTTCGAAGAGTTGAAGTTAATATTTCAAGCAAATGCCCGAGTTGAGAGATATGAAGTCTCCAAAGAGTTCTATAGCTGTAAGATGGAGGAGAACAATTCTGTCAGTGAACACATACTCAGAATGTCTGGGTACCATAACAACTTAACTCAGCTGGGAGTTAATCTTCCAGATGATAGTGTTGTTGACAGAGTTCTTCAATCACTGCCACCAAGCTATAAAGGCTTTGTGATGAACTATAATATGCAAGGGATGGAGAAGACAATTCTGGAGCTCTTCGCAATGCTTAAGGCTGTGGAGGTAGAAATCAACAAGGAGCATCAAGTGTTGATGGTTAGCAAGACCACTAGTTTCAAGAAAAAAAGGGCAAAGGGAAGAAAGGGAACTTCAAGAAGAATAGCAAGCAAGTTGCTACTCCAGGGAAGAAGCCCAAGTCTGGACCTAAGCCTGAAACTGACTGCTTCTACTGCAAAGGGGCTGGTCACTGGAAGCAGAACTGCCTCAAGTATTTGGTGGATAAGAAGGATGACAAAGTGAAAGGTATATTTGATATACATGTTATTGATGTGTACTCCCTCTGTAAACTAATATAAGAGCGTTTATATCATTAAAATAGTAATCTAAACGCTCTTATATTAGTTTATGGAGGGAGAACCTTACTAATGCTCGTAGTAGCGCCTGGGTATTTGATACTGGTTATGTTGCTCTTATTTGCAACTCGAAATAGGGCTACAGATTAAACGAAGATTGGCTAAGGACAAGGTGACGATGCGCGTCGAAAATGGTTCCAAGGTCGATGTGATCGCCGTCGGCACGCTACCTCTACATCTACCTTCGGGATTAGTTCTAGACCTGAATAACTGTTATTTGGTGCCAGCGTTGAACATGAACATTATATCTAGACCTAGTTTGATGTGATACGGTTATTCATTTAAGTTAGAGAATAATGGTTGTTCTATTTATATGAGTAATATCTTTTATGGTCATGCACCCTTGGTGAGTGGTCTATTTTTGTTGTATCTCGATCGTAGTGATACACATATTCATAATATTGAAGCCAAAAGATGCAAAGTTAATAATGATAGCACAACATATTTGTGGCACTGCCGTTTAGGTCATATTGGTGTAAAGCGCATGAAGAAACTCCATGCTGGTGGGCTTTTGGAATCACTTGATGCTTGCGAACGATGCCTCATGGGCAAGATGAATAAGACTCCGTTCTTCGGAACAATGGAGCGAGCCACTGACTTATTGGAAATAATACATACTGATGTATGTGGTCCGATGAGTGTTGAGGCTCGCTGCGGGTATCATTATTTTCTGATCTTCACAGATGATTTGAGCAGATATGGGTATATCTACTTAATGAAACATAAGTCTGCAACATTTTAAAAGTTCAAAGAATTTCAGTGTGAAGTGGAAAATCATCATAACAAGAAAATAAAGTTTATAAGATTTGATCATGGAGGTGAATATTTGAGTTATGAGTTTGGTCTTCATTTGAAACAATGTGGAATAGTTTCGCAACTCATGCCACCTGGAATACCACAGCGTAATGGTGTGTCCGAACATCGTAACCGTACTTTATTAGATATGGTGCGATCTATGATGTGTCTTACCGATTTACCACTATCGTTTTGGGGTTATGCTTTAGAGACAGCTGCATTCACGTTAAATAGGGCACCATCTAAATCCGTTGAGACGACACCATACGAACTGTGGTTTGGCAAGAAACCTAAGCTGTCCTTTCTTAAAGTTTGGGGTTGCGATGCTTATGTGAAAAAGCTTCAGCCTGATAAGTTCGAACCTAAATTGGAGAAATTTGTCTTCATAGGATACCCAAAGGAAACTGTTGGGTACACCTTCTATCAAAGATCCGAAGGCAAGATGTTTGTTGCTAAAAATGGATCCTTTCTAGAGAAGGAGTTTCTATCGAAAGAAGTGAGTGGGAGGAAAGTAGAACTTGATGAGGTAGTTGTACCTTCTCTCGAATTGGAAAGTAGTTCATCGCAAAAATCAGTTCCAACGATGCCTACACAAATTAGTGAGGAAGTTAATGATGATGATCATGAAACTTTAGATTAAGTTACTGCCGAACCTCGTAGGTCAACCGGAGTACGTTCCGCACCAGAGTGGTACGGTAATCATGTTCTGGAAATCATGTTACTAGACCATGACGAACCTACAAACTATGAGGAAGCGACGATGAGCCCAGGTTCCGCAAAATGGCTTGAGGCCAGGAAATCTGAGATGGGATCCATGTATGAGAACAAAGTGTGGACTTTGGTTGACTTGCCCGATGATCGGCAAGCCATAGAAGATAAATCGATCTTCAAGAAGAAGACTGACGCTGATGGTAATGTTACTGTCTACAAAGCTCGACTTGTTCCGAAAGGTTTTTGACAAGTTCAAGGAATTGACTATGATGAGACTTTCTCACCCGTAGCGATGCTTAAGTCTGTCCGAATCATGTTAGCAATTGCCGCATTTTATGATTATGAAATTTGGCAAACAGATGTCAAAACTGCATTCCTTAATGGATTTCTTAAAGAAGAGTTGTATATGATGCAACCAGAAGGTTTTGTTGATCCTAAAGGTGCTAACAAAGTGTACAAGCTCCAGCGATCCATTTATGGACTGGTGCAAGCCTCTCAGAGTTGGAATATATGCTTTGATAGTGTGATCAAAGCATATAGTTTTATACAGACTTTTGGAGAAGCCTGTATTTACAATAAAGTGAGTGGGAGCTCTGTAGCATTTCTAATATTATATGTGGATGACATATTGTTGATTGGAAATGATATAAAATTTCTAGATAGCATAAAATTATACTTGAATAATAATTTTTCAATGAAAGACCTCGGTGAAGCTGCTTATATATTGGGCATCAAGATATATAGAGATAGATCAAGGCGCTTGATAATCCACAAGTATATGGGATCTATTGTAGTCCTTTCGATAAGTAAGAGTGTCGAACCCAACGAGGAGCAGAAGGAAATGACAAGCAGTTTTGAGTAAGTTATTCTCTGCAAGCACTGAAATTATCGGTAGCAAATAGTTTTGTGATAAGGTAATTCATAACGGGTAACAAGTAACAAAAGTAAACAAGGTGCTACAATGTGGGCCAATCCTTTTTGTAGCAAAGGACAAGCCTGGACAAACTCTTATATAAAGGGAAGCGCTCCCGAGGACAGATGGGAATTATTGTCAAGCTAGTTTTCATCATGCTCATATGATTCGTGTTTGTTACTTTGATAATTTGTTATGTGGGTGGACCAGTGCTTGGGTAGTGCCCTTCCTTGGACAAGCATCCCACTTATGATTAACCCCCCTCGCAAGCATCCGCAACTACGAAAGAAGAATTAAGGTAAACCTAACCATAGCATGAAACATATTGGTCCAAATCAGCCCCTTACGAAGCAACGCATAAACTAGGGTTTAAGCTTCTGTCACTCTAGCAATCCATCATCTACTTATTACTTCCCAATGCCTTCCCCTAGGCCCAAACAATGGTGAAGTGTCATGTAGTCGATGTTCACATAACACCACTAGAGGAAAGACAACATACATCTCATCAAAATATCAAATGAATACCAAATTCACATGACTACTTATAACAAGACTTCTCCCATGTCCTCAGGAACAAACGTAACTACTCACAAATCATATTCATGTTCATAATAAGAGGGGTATTAATGTGCATAAATGATTTGAACATATAATCTTCCACCAAATAAACCAACTAGCATCAACTACAAGGAGTAATCAACACTACTAGCAACCCACAGGTACAAATCTGAGGTTTTGAGACAAAGATCGGATACAAGAGATGAACTAGGGTTTGGGAGGAGATGGTGTTGGTGAAGATGTTGATGGAGATTGACCCCCTCCTGATGAGAGGATCGATGGTGATGACGATGGTGACGATTTCCCCCTCCCGGAGGGATGTTTCCCCGGTAGAACAGCTCAGCCGGAGCCCTAGATTGGTTCCGCCTCGAGACGGGAGCGCTTCATCCCAAAAGCTTCCTTCTGACTTTTTTCAGGGCAAAATACACCTTATACCAAAAGATGGGCATTGGGGGGCTTCCAGGTGGCCCACGAGGCAGGGGCGCGCGCCAGGGGGTAGGGCGCGCCCTCCACCCTCGTGGACAGTGGGTTGCCCCCCTCTAGTGCTTTCTTCGCCCAATATTTTTAATATATTCCAAAACTGACTTTCGTGGAGTTTCAGGACTTTTGGAGTTGTGCAGAATAGGTCTCCAATATTTGCTCCTTTTCCAGCCCAGAATTCCAGCTGCCGACATTCTCCCTCTTCATGTAAACCTTGTAAAATAAAAGAGAAAAGGCATAAGTATTGTGACATAATGTGTAATAACAGCCCAAAATGCAATAAATATCGATATAAAAGCGTGATGCAAGATGGACGTATCAACTCCCCCAAGCTTAGACCTCGCTTGTCCTCAAGCAGAAGCCGATATCGAAAAATATGTCCACATGTTTAGAGATAGAGGTGTCGATAAAATAAAATACGGACATGAGGGCAACATGATCATTCTTATGCTGAAGTAACAATCTATTCACAATGTAAACTATGGATCAGAAACTTAATTGAAAAACTAGCAATCTATAATCTTAGTCATTGAACCAATTGCAATTTATCATAACATCGGAAAGAGTCAATATAAGAGCTTTTTAGCAAGTCCACATACTCAACTATTAGTTAGTCTTTCACAATTGCTAACACTCACGCAATACTTATGGGTATGAAGTTTTAATCAGACACAGAGAAAGATAGGGGCTTATAGTTTTGCCTCCCAACCTTTTATCTCAAGGTTAACGTCAACAATAATGCTTTATGAAAACCCACATCCATTTGGATATATATATCAGGATATTTCCAACACATAGTGCTTGCCAAAGGATAAAGTGTAAAAAGGAAAGGTGAAGATCACCATGACTCTTGTATAAGGTATAAGACAAAAATAAAAGATAGGCCCTTCGCAGAGGGAAGCAGAGGTTGTCATGTGCTTTTATGGTTGGATGCACAAAATCTTAATGCAAAAGAACGTCACTTTATATTGCCACTTGTGATAGGGACCTTTATTATGCAGTCTGTCGCTTTTATTTCTTCCATATCACAAGCTCGTATAAAGCTTGTTTTCTCCACACTAATATATCATACATATTTAGAGAGCAATTTTTATTGCTTGCAACAATAACAACTTACTTGAAGGATCTTACTCAATCCATAAGTAGATATGGTGGACTCTCATGGCAAAACTAGGTTTAAGGATATTTGGAAGCACAAGTAGTATCTCTACTTGGTGCAAATAATTTGGCTATAATGAGGGGGAAAGGAAAGCTCAATATGTTGGATGATCCATGACAATATAATTTATTTCGGATATAAGAAAACATAACCCATTACATTGTCTTCCTTGTCCAACATCAACTTTTTAGCATGTCATATTTTAATGAGTGCTCACAATCATAAAAGATGTCCAAGATAGTATATTTATATGTGAAAACCTATCTTTGTTTATTAGTTCCTATTAATTGCATAAATGACCAAAACTATGTTTGTCAACTCTCAACAAATTTTATTCATCGTACTCTTTATATGTGAAGTCATTACTCTCCATAAGATCATATGATCTCTTTATTTTTTATTCTTTCTCTTTCCTTTTATTCCCTCAAGATCATAGCAAGATAACCAAGCCCTCGAATCAAGACTAATCTTTATTATATATAGCTCATGGACTCAATTACATAGATAAGGATCAACACAAAAACTCAAAGCTAGATCATACTAAACTTTGTTCTACTAGATCAAGATATAACCAAACGGATCAAACTAAGTAAAACGTTTAAGATAGAAGTGTGATGGTGATACGATACCGGGGCACCCCCCCAAGCTTGGCAGTTGCCAAGGGGAGTGCCCATACCCATGTATTTATGTCTCTTTCTTCGGAGGTGGTGATGATGGAGTTTTTGATGATGTAGGCTTGCCGTCCATCTTCCAAGGCATAGGCTCACCATCATAGAAGGATGATCAAGTCTTCGGGATCCTCAAATCTGCAGCCAAACTCATCCTCTTGAATCTATATTCATACTCACAGTTTTGGTTTTGCAGGTCATAGATCTGGGCTTGGAGGTGCTCGATTTTCTCGTGAAGCTTGAAGATGGTCTCCCCAATGTTCTTGGCATCCAGCTTGTGGTTGTTGGTGAACTCCACGATCATCATGTGGTTGGCATTTAGTCCGCGTTCCACCATCCCCTGGCACTTGAAAACTTGTTCCTCCATTGCTTCGAGTCTTGTCTCCACGCTTCCGGTCCTCCTTGGTCCCTCAACATCGCGGATGTGCAGCACCCCCTCACACATCTCAATGGTTTGAGGGTGTTGCAGCACCTCCGCGAGGTAGGGTTGATGACCTTCTCGAAAAATTTGTCCTTGGGGGCGCTTCAAGACGTCATGGTGATCTAGATCTGTCAGAAAAACAGCTCGAAACAAAAGCAGAGGGATTTGTTGTGGTACCGTGGTTGATACGTCTCCGTCGTATCTATAATTTTTGATTGTTCCATGCCAATATTATTCAACTTTCATATACTTTTGGCAACTTTTTATACTATTTTTGGGACTAACATATTGATCCAGTGCCCAGTGCTAGTTCCTATTTGTTGCATGTTTTTTGTTTCGCAGAATATCCATATCAAACGGAGTCCAAACGGGACAAAAACTGACAGGGATTTTTTTTGGAATATATATGATTTTTGGGAAGACAAATCCATGCGAGACGGTGCCTGAGGTGGCCACGAGGAAGGGGCGCGCCTGCCCCCCCGGGCGCGCCCCTGACCATCATGGGCCACCCGTAAGGCAGTTGATGCCCTTCTTTCACCGCAAGAAAGCTAATATCCAGATAGAGATCGTGTCAAAATTTCAGCCCAATCGGAGTTACGGATCTCCGGGAATATAAGAAACGGTGAAAGGGAAGAATTTGAGAACGCAGAAACAGAGAGAGACAGAGAGACAGATCCAATCTCGGAGGGGCTCTCGCCCCTCCCGTGCCATGGAGGCCATGGACCAGAGGGGAAACCCTTCTCCCATCTAGGGAGGAGGTCAAGGAAGAAGAAGAAGAAGAAGGAGGAGGGGGCTCTCTCCCCCTTGCTTCCGGTGGCACCGGAGTGCCACCGGGGGCCATCATCATCACCGTGATCTACACCAACACCTCCGCCATCTTCACCAACATCTCCATCACCTTCCCCCCTCTATCTACAGCGGTCCACTCTCCCGCAACCCATTGTACCCTCTACTTGAACATGGTGCTTTATGCTTCATATTATTATCCAATGATATGTTGCCATCCTATGATGTCTGAGTAGATTTTCGTTATCCTATCGGTGGTTGATGAATTGCTATGATTGATTTAATTTGCTTGTGGTTATGTTGCTGTCCTTTGGTGCCCATCATATGATTGCGCGCGTGGATCACACCCTAGGGTTAGTTGTATGTTGATAGGACTATGTATTGGGGGGCAAGAGTGACAGAAGCTTCAACCTAGCATAGAAATTGATGCATACGGGATTGAAGGGGGACCAATATATCTTAATGCTATCACTACAAAAAAATACACTTCCGTGATGATATGTGTTTGTCGCAGTAGGTCGCTTTTTTGTCATGCATGTACATCCATGACAAATTTATGACAGAATCAAGATAGTCATACCTGTGCTGTCGTAGAAGTGTTCCATGACATTACCAAAATTATCATCACGGAAGTGTCCACTTCCATGACGATAAATCGCGCGTCACAGAAGTGCTTTCGTCAAGGGTGACCGACACGTGGCATCCACCCGTAACGGAACGCCGTTAAGCTATCGGGTCGGGTTTTGGATCCGATAACCCATTAACAGCCCCGACCAATGGGGATTTTCCACGTGTAAAATCATCATTGGCTAGAGGAAACACGTGTCGGCTCATCGTCTGGACAGATGTCATCCACTCACTGGACAGAAGGCGCCTATGATATGTCGACACGTGGGATGACCCAACAAGTTTAAATGGGCCGGCCCAACTAAAGGCCCACAAGATTTTGCGGACCATAATGGGCCGGCCCAGCTAAAGGCCCACGAGATTTTGCGGGCCATAATGGGCTGGCCCAGGTAAAGGCCCACAAGATTTTGCGGGCCATAATGGGCCAACCCAGGTAAAGGCCCACAAGATTTTTGTGTGCCATAATGGGCCGGCCCAGGTAAAGGCCCACAAGATTCTTGCGGGTCATAATGGGCCGGCCTAGCTAAAGGCCCACAAGATTTCGCCGACATTAATGGGCTGGCCCAGCTGTAGGCCCACAAGATTTTGAGGACCCTAGTAGGTCGGCCCATTAACTGGCTACCATGTTTTGTGCCAAATGCCGGCCCATATTTGATCCGGTCCATTTATGGCCTGCCACGCTCCGGGCCTAATAGTGGCCCATATGAGACCCGGCCCCGTTAAAAGCCTACCACGTTCTGGGCCAAATTATGGCCCAGATCAGGTCCGGCCCTTTAAGAGGCTTTGGGATCAATTATGGCCCATATCAGATTCATCCCATCAACTGGACACTATGCTTTTGGGCCCACTTGCTAAAGGCCCACTTAGTAATTTGACCTGATATTAGTTCTGGCCTGTTAAGGGCTCGTTTAACATTTCGGCCCTATATTAGTTTCGGCCTGTTAAAAGTCCGTCATATAGTTGGGCCTAACTACGGCCCGGTTTGCATTCGGCCTACTCGCAGCCGATACCTGATTGGGCCAAACAAGGACCCAGACAATTTTGGTCTGTTAAAAGCCCGTGATTTGATTCGCACAATCATGGGTCGGGGTTCATTTCGGGCTGCTGCGTAACTAGTAGGAATTAAGAACAAACATACTCTATACAATAAAGAAATTACGGCATAGTAGCTAAGAATAAACCTACACTACACAATAAAGGATTTAAGGTATATTACATCCACTGGGCATCAAAGTTCACCACCAGTGATCATAAAGCACAACAAAGAAGTAGATTATAAAAACTGGGCACCATTGCAGCGTAACAAAATAATACTGAACCAAGACCACTTCCAAGACAGTTCAAGAAAGGTTAGCCTTGCGGGGAAACTGCTGCGCAAGCTGCTAAGCAAGGTTGTGATACTGGCCTAGCATGTCGGTCATAGCTTCTAGGTGTAGCTGTTTAGCGATGAGGTTCTCACTGGTGTTCTCCGCAATATTTCTTAGAGATAGGACTTCAAGTCGAAGTTGAGTTGCAGAATGCCTTTCTGCTAGAACTTGGGACTGAAGAAGTCGAACTGATTTAGACAACGAATTCTGTGAGCTTGTCTGACTGTTAGTCTCAAGTAACTTGAACACTACATCAAGACAAGACTTTGGGGTTGTCTTGCTATCTTCAAGATGTTTTGCCTTCTTTGCTGCAATATATGTTGGGTTTGTCTCACAGCCTTCAGCAGACTTGTGCATGCCATCAGGCATATCACCCTGAAACAAAGCAGAGAGATGACAGGTTTTGCACGTGTATAAACAAAGATGATAACTGTTCTGTCAATTCTATCCAATTTCAAATTAGAAAATAAAGAGTATGTTCAAAATATCAATAGCATAATTTGGCATTGTTCATAATGCGGGGAGCTTCACCACACTACTGGATTACCATGTCAACATAACAAGCATAGATGAAGGGCAAAGAAAATCATTGTATCTATTTTGGATAATGTGCATGACATGTTGTTCATATCAGCAGCCACATCAGTAAGATAAAACAGGAGATGACAAGGTGCAAATGTGGGCTGCTTCACCACACACTGGATTATAGATCCACAAAAACAAGCATACATATAGGGAGTATTAAGTAATGTGCATGGTATGAATAAGGAATTTGGTTTTACAAGTAGAACTTAGAACTTACGGTTCTTACGAACATGCATTTTGGTAGAAACAGCAAACTAAACAGCAGTAAACGATATGGAGTATGAGCAAATTAAACAGCTGTTGAGGATAAAGGCTTTAGAAGGACTGCCTTACATTAACAGTTAACACCGGCTTTATAATGCCCTTCTCCATGGCAAGGGAAGGACAACTCAAGAATTTCAGCACATAATCTTCTTCATAAGCATTGCATGTACTCTACATTTTGTAGAGAGTAATTATAGATATGATGCAGATTGATGCTACATAATCAACTACCAATCCCTGGAAGTACAAGCATTACAGGACAAAATGTACTGACAGTAGCAATGGGCTACACTTCTGCACTGGCATTGTCTGTGTATTCTTCTTGTTGGTAAGATTAAATATAGATCTGATCTTTTTTAGTAAATGGTGGGTGTCACTGTCAAAACCGGCGGATCTCGGGTAGGGGGGTCCCGAACTGTGCCTCTAGGCCGGATGGTAACAGGAGGCAAGGGACACGAAGTTTTACCCAGGTTCGGGCCCTCTCGATGGAGGTAAAACCCTACGTCCTGCTTGATTAATATTGATGATATGGGTAGTACAAGAGTAGATCTACCACGAGATCGGAGAGGCTAAACCCTAGAATCTAGCCTATGGTATGATTGTTGTCTATGTTGTCCTACGGACTAAAACCCTCCGGTTTATATAGACACCGGAGAGGGTTAGGGTTACGCAAAGTCGGTTACAATGGTAGGAGATCTGTATATCTGTATCGCCAAGCTTGCCTTCCACGCCAAGGAAAGTCCTTTCCGGACACGGGACGAAGTCTTCAATCTTGTATCTTCATAGTCCAGGAGTCCGGCTGAAGGTATAGTCCGGCCATCCGGACACCCCCTAATCCAGGACTCCCTCAGTAGCCCCTGAACCAGGCTTCAATGACGACGAGTCCGGCGCGCAGTTTGTCTTCGGCATTGCAAGGCGGGTTCCTCCTCCAAGTACTTCACAAAGATAGTGTCCGACTCTGCAAAATAAGTTTCCACATATTGCCATAGAGAGAACAATATTTACACAAATCTAATCTGCTGACGTATTCTGTAGTGCGACACACCACGGCCAAGCCTTTGTCCGAGTCGTTTCATTATCCCACCTCAGCATGTTATGCGAGGCAGTTTCCTTGGCACGTCTTGTCAAAGCAAAGATCGTGTCCCCTTATTCCGGGATTCTCATCAATACGGGCGTGGGTAACCCAACCGCGCCATTGATTACGGCGCTTGGAGATAAGTGAGTTTTACCAGGCTGGTGGGGACATGTAGTTGCGTCCACCCATATAAGGGGATAAGGATCCACCTTTCCACCTACGCCTTCTTCCTCCTTTGCCTATCCATTCTTGCGCAATCGAGCTCCAGCGCCCAAGTCCGCACTCCCACCTCAACCTTCTCCAGCCATGTCCGGAGCAGGAGGCAAGTGGATGGTCTCCTCCGTCATGGAGGGACATATCAAAAAGCTGAGGAAGGCCGGATACCTGTCTAACGACATCGCGTACCGGCTTTCCGAAAAGGGGCAGCTCATCCCCGCCCCTAGGCCCCATGAGAGGGTGGTGTTCCTCCCCCATTTCCTCCGTGGACTGGGCTTCCCTCTTCACCCATTTGTCCGGGGGCTCATGTTCTACTACGGCCTGGATTTCCACGATCTGGCCCCGAACTTCATCCTCAACATCTCGGCGTTTATCGTCATGTGCGAGGCTTTCCTCCGCATCCGCCCCCATTTCGGCCTATGGCTCAAGACTTTCAATGTCAAGCCGAAGGTGGTGCGCGGCAACCAGGCGAAGTGCGGAGGCGCCATGGTTGGCAAGTTGGCCAACGTCTTATGGCTTGAGGGCTCCTTTGTGGAGACCTTGAAGGGGTGGCAATCGGGGTGGTTTTACATCACCGAGCCGCGCGATCCCGAATGGGTCGCACCCCCCGAGTTTCGATCCGGACCCCCTACGCGGCTCACCTCCTGGAAGGAGACGGGCCTGTTGTGGGGTAAGAAAGGAGAGCTGACCGGACTCCAAACATGTATCCAAACCCTGGTGGACAAGAAGCTCAAACTTGTCAACGTAATCCAGGTTATGCTCATCCGCCTGATCCTCCCGTGTCAACAACGGGCTTTCACCCTGTGGGAGTTCGACCCGGCGCGGCACCAAACTCTGAGCAGGCTCTTCGACACGACGTACAAAGATGCCTCGAAGGTGCTTTTCAAGGACGCCGAGGCCCCCGCATCCGCTACTGAGGATCACAAATTCAGTACGCAGCGTCACGCTCATGCGGTAAGTTGTTTTTTTCCTTTTACAGGGTATCAGTTTTTCATAGTTTGACTCCATGTGGGATCTAAGCTCCCTTACCTTTGACAGGATTGGCAGGTGACGTCCAAACAGATCAACTGTCTGGCTCCTTTGCCCGAAGGCCCAGCGGACGCTCGCTTGGCGAAGCTGCTGGTTTCGGCACCCTATGTGGTGCCGGAGAAGAAGGCCGCGAAAAAGGCCACGGGGACTCGAAAGAGTGCCCGGCGCCAGGAGGTGTCGGATCCATCATCCGGTGGTTCCGAGACGCATTCCTCTTGTGAAGACGAGGAGGAAGAAGAAGAGACCTCTCCCCCTCCAGCGGGAGGAGAGAAGAAAAGGAAGGCCGCCCTCTCTGGGGAGGCCGGAGGGTCCAAGAAGGGGAAAACCCTTCCTCCGGACTACTCCACCGACGCCGCCGACGACGGAGAGGAGTGGCAGCCCAGGGCCAAGCCCCTGGCAAAATCGTAAGTATCCGGATACCGGAGTAATTCATAGTATTCGTTTATTGCACAGCTTTCCCTTACGCCGAATATGTTTATGCAGCCCACCCAAAGACCGGCTCGACGCGTCGTCGAGCGGCTCACTGGATTCGTCGGATGTGAACTCGCTTCCGACGGCTTCCTCCCCCTGCCCTACGGACGACACCGAAGTGTTGTCCCAACAGGTCCCAAGCCGGGAGGAGGTGGTCCTGGAGGCGTCGCAAGGCGACCTCCCGGACTCCAGGAGTAAAGGGGATGAAACCCCCCAGGGCTCCAAGTCCGGCTCTAGGCCGGACACCGCTCCGGAACCTTCAAAGGTTCCAGAGTCCGGCGGGGGACCTCCTTCCAAGAGGAGCAAGCCCACCGCGCCGGTGACCCCCGTCCAACCGGAGGCGCCGAACAATATGTTGGAGGCGCTCCAAGGCGCCTCCATCGACGCGGAGCATTGCACTATTATGAGTGCGGTGGTCCAGAAGGTTCAGTCCGCCAAGAGCGGACTGACTGAAGCTTGTACTGGCCTTTTAACAGGCTTTGAGGTAAGTAAAGAATGTGTAAATAATATTACCGCATAGACAGTAGCCCCTGATGCTCTGTTTGGCGTTCGGGAAGAAAAGCCGAATAGAGGATCAAATAAAATTCGCAGGAGTCTAACAAAAAGGAGTTAATATGCGTATGCAGGCTTCTCTGCTTGCGTCCGCCATACTAACTGCGGAAGTGGACACGCTAAAGCAGAACCTCGAGCGGTCCGAGCAAGAGCTCGGGCGTGTCAAGAAGCAGCTCGAGGACAATGAAGGTAAGAGATACCTTGTTTAAATATATATAAAAAGGTGCAATTGCAAAAAATGACAGGACTATCGTGGCTATTGTAGGGGCCACGTCTGGGGTGGCAACCCTTAAGCAGGCGCTGGCCGAGGCCGAGAAGAGGGTGGCCACGGAGCGCACCGAGCGGGAGAAGTATGAGGCTGAGGTTGGCAAGGTACGGCAAGAGCTCCAGGCTCTCATGAAAAAGCATGAGAGTTTGGAGCTTGACTCAAAGACGCGAGCGTCCGAGCTCGCGGCGGCTATTGGAAATGCCAAGTCTGCCAAGGCCGAATCCCAAAAGACCCTCCAGGAGTTGGATGAGGTGAAGAAGATAGCAGTGGGTAAGGCATTCTTTATGTAAAACAAGCACATAAACGTGAGTTACTTGTTACTTACCCGAATCCGGAGCTCTCCAGGAGCGTTCGCAGATCTTCCCCGGAGTGTATCCGATGCCGCCGCATTCTATCGAGCCGAGGAGGGCAGTTCGACAGAGAAGGTGTTCTGGTCTCAGTATGCTGAGGCCGGACACCCCGTACCCCTGAGCGACCAGCTGAAGCAGCTGGTCGAGCTCCACAAGGCGGCCGAACAGGCCATGAAGGGCCTCTTGGTTCGGCTGTGGCCTGGAGAGGCTCCGCCTGGGAGCTATTTCGGGCTGGTGCAGCGGCTGGTGGAGGCCTGTCCAAGGCTCGAAGTCATCAAGCGCTCCGTCTGCATTGAAGGTGCCCGTAGGGCCCTTGCCTGTGCTAAGGTGCACTGGGGCAAGCTGGATGCCGAGAAGCTTGTGAAGGATGGGCCACCACCGGGGAAAGAGCATCGCAAGCCCGAGAATTACTATAAGGATGTTCTGAAGGGTGCCTGCCTTGTGGCGGATGAATGTTCTAGGGATGTAATTTTTGAGTGAAACTTGCTCGTTTTGTCCTGTGCGCTGAAAACTTGTTCATATGCGCTATGCAATGCTGTTTGTAATTCAAAATATTACCTTCTGTGCGGCTGTTTATCAATTCTGAGAGATGGCAAGTCGTCGGCTTCTGCCCCCGTGCCGCTAGTGCTGGGGTGTTCGGGGATAAACCTGAGCGCTCTTTTTCCCATGTTTGGGTCCTTCGAGGGAGGCGCTCAGCCCAACGAACAAGGCAATCGGACTATAATGCATGAACACTCTCACTTAGCCATAGAATTCTATAATTTTAAATTTCGGCGAAGCCCCTGGTATTCGGAAGATAGAGTTCGGGGCGCTATCCACGCCTTGGCCGAACAGAGCCGGCTCCTCGCCCTAAGCGGCATAAGTCTTTAGGGACTCGAAAGACCTCTCGAACAGCGACCAGCTCTTGCCTCATCATGACAGTCAGTTTTAGCTTTCTCCACTAAGGTGCTCGGCCCAGCTCAACTAGGGCACAATCGCAGTGGTTCTCCTAGTGCTACCTTAGCCGATATAGCGGAACGTAAGGCACCAAAACATAGGAGCCGGGCAAACCCAACTATTGACCCAAGACATGATTCGGAGCCGATGCATATAATGCTATAAGTTCCGGGTGCCGCACTTTGTTAAAGTGTTCGGACTTCTCACACCATATTGAGGGTTACTAAAGCCCCTGGCGTATTTTGGTCGTACCAACGTGCACGGGTGCAATATGTCGTTAAGGAACATATATATATAGAAAAAAGGTAATGCAAAAATAGACAAAAGCTATGCATTATTTATTAAAAAGGGGTTGCGGTCAAAGCACAACGATACAAATAATGCGATAAGTGGAAGGTTGGACTGTTTAACATGTCCGTTCCAGGGGCAAGCTGCGGAATAGTATGCGGAACAGGTATACTGCTCGTGATAGAGACCACCTGGGAGTTCCGTGATGCGGCGTGGCTTGTCTGCTTCCCTGGTTCTCGCATCGTTTGTGTGGCAATTGAACTGCCGAACAGGCCTTCCGAAGGATGGAGTCCTGAAAGTAAGAGAAAAATAAAAAAATCAGCAACCCCTGGTACAGTTTAAGCCGCGTTTCGGGCGTGCCGTGATGGTGCCCCTCCCCCTGTACCCATGGTATCTCTAGAGTGTAGTTATGTACGCGAAGTACTAGCGTCGCCTTTTTGCGAGGGTTGGGGTTGGGGACGCATTGCTACGCCTGCTCGGATCGTGCCAGGTGGTCTTGTTGTAGGTTACTCCAGGCGCGCTTGACGGTGTCCGGTCGTTTAATGGCCGGGCTGGAGAACTGCCTGGAGAGGCTGCTTTGTACTTCCGCTGCAAGGGCCGCCGTGTGCTCCTCCGTTCGGAGGGAGCGTTCGGTGTTTCCATTGACCGTAATTACTCCTCGAGGGCCTGGCATCTTGAGCTTAAGGTATGCGTAGTGCGGCACCGCATTGAACTTGGCGAATGCGGTTCGCCCGAGCAGTGCGTGATAACCACTGCGGAACGGGACTATGTCGAAGATTAACTCCTCGCTTCGGAAATTATCCGGAGATCCGAAGACCACTTCAAGTGTGACTGAGCCTGTATAGTTGGCCTCTACACCTAGTATTACGCCTTTAAAGGTCGTTTTGGTGGGCTTAATCCTCGAGGGATCTATGCCCATTTTTCGCATTGTATCCTGGTAAAGCAGGTTCAGGCTGCTGCCGCCATCCATAAGGACTCTAGTGAGATGAAATCCGTCAATAATTGGGTCTAGAACCAATGCAGCAAATCCACCATGACGGATGCTAGTGGGATGGTCCCTTTGATCAAAGGTGATCGGGCACGAGGACCATGGGTTGAACTTTGGGGCAACTGGCTCTACCGCGTATACATCCCTTAGAGCGCGCTTCCGTTCCCTTTTGGGGACATGGGTTGCGTATATCATGTTCATCGTCCGCACTTGTGGGGGAAAACCCTTCTGTCCATTGTTGTTCGGCGGCCGGGGCTCCTCCTCATCATTGCTATGCGGCCCCTTGTCTTCATTTTCGGCATTTAACTTGCCTGCCTGCTTGAACACCCAACAATCCCTGTTGGTGTGATTGGCCGGTTTTTCGGGGGTGCCATGTATCTGGCACAAGCGGTCAAGTATTCAGTCCAAACGGGACGAGCCCCTAGCATTCCTTTTGAATGGCTTTTTCCGTTGACCGGATTTAGAGCCTCTAAATCCGGCATTAACTGTCGTATCCTCAGCATTGTCGCCGTTAATGCGACGCTTCTGCTTGTTGCGACGCGACCTGCCACTGCTGTCCCTGGTGTCCGAATTACCAGGGTTCTTGGTCATGTTGTTGCTACGAGCAAGCCAGCTGTCTTCTCCCGCGCAAAAGCGGGTCATGAGTGTCGTGAGTGCTGCCATAGATTACGGCTTTTCCTGTCCAAGGTGCCGGGCCAGCCACTCGTCACGGATACTGTGCTTGAAGGCTGCTAGGGCCTCCGCGTCCGGACAGTCAACTATTTGATTTTTCTTTGTTAGGAACCATGTCCAGAATTGCCTGGCCGATTCCTCTGGCTGCTGAATTACGTGACTTAGGTCATCGGCGTCTGGGGGTCGCACGTAAGTGCCCTAGAAATTGTCGAGGAATGCAGCTTCCAGGTCCTCCCAACAACTGATTGATCCTGTTGGCAAGCTGTTAAGCCAATGCCGAGCTGGTCCTTTAAGCTTGAGTGGGAGGTATTTGATGGCGTGGAAATCATCGCTGCGGGCCATGTGGATATGAAGGAGATAATCCTCGATCCATACTGCAGGATCTGTTGTGCCATTATATGATTCGATGTTTACGGGTTTGAAACCCTCATGGATTTTATGATCCATTATTTCGTCTGTGAAGCATAGTGGGTGTGCGGCGCCTCTGTACTGGGCTATATCCCGACGTAGCTCCAATGAGCTTTGTCTACTGTGTTCGGCCCTACCGAATTTGTGGCCGGCGTGACGGTTATCATCTTGAGCCATGGGGCGCCCACGCGATCTGTAGATCGATCTTGTTTGCCTTGCCTTGTCCTCCAACATATCTCGTAAGTCCGGCGCATATTCCCGTGCCTTGGTACGGGGTGCGGCTTGAGTGGAGGGCCGAGAGGCCTCTCTATCACGGCCACATCAATTGCTTCCTCCTCTAATCGGGGTAGCAACCTGCGCTTTGGGTAGCTCTTGGAGGGGCGTTCGAGTTTATGCTCTTCGTCCGGAAGGACTTCAGTCCATCTGTCGACTAGCAAATCTTGATCAGCTCTAAGCTGTTGCGCCATGGCCATAAGCCTGCGTTGAAAACGCTCTTGCTCGACGGGATCCTCTGGCACGACGAATTCATCGTCGTCGAGGCTTGCCTCGTCTTTGGAGGGAGGCATATAATTATCGTCTTCGACCTTTATGTCAGCCACTTTCTCATGAGGGATGGTTTCTCCATCCTCCTGTGCTAAATCTCGCTGGCGGGGGTTTTCTTCGGCGCTTTCCGGAGTATTATTATCTCCCGTGCTGGAATCGCCGCATTTGTTTTGGCGGGATTTTGAGCGGCGCCGCTGACGCCGGCGCTTAGGCTATTTCTTGGAGGGGTCATCCTCCGCTGTTCCGTCGCCATCTCCTTCTTCTGGGGTGTCCACCATATATATGTCATATGACGAGGTGGCTTTCCAGGGCCTAGTAGGCGCTGATTCTTCATTATCTACTTCATCGGCGTCCATACCGTCGATGTCTTCGGAGTCGAAGTCGAGCATGTCGGTTAAATCATCGATAGTGGCTACAAAGTGGGTGGTGGGTGGGCTTTGAATTTCTTCATCGTCCGTACCCCAACCTTGCTGACCGTAGTCCGTCCAGGGCTCTCCTAATAAAGAGAGAGACTCCAGTGTCTTCAGAATATCGCCGAAAGGCGAGTGCTGAAAGATGTCCGCGGCAGTAAACTCCATGATCGGCGCCCAATCGGATTCGATCGGCGGGGGCGCGGAGGGTTCGGAGTCCAGAGAAATGTCCGGCTCCTTGGAGTCACGAGTCTCGCGGAGTGCGGGGCTGGTGTTCGGCTCAATCACCGTTGGGATCGCAGCCCCCGAGGCCGCATCCAACCGCGGGTCTCCGAATTAAGGGTCGAAGCCGATGCGGGTGCGGCCTCCAGGGCACTGTTCGGCGGCAGAGCTAGATCATGCTCGTCGGGACAGTGCGGCGCGCTCGGCAGTGGCTCGAATCCGTCGAAGATCAAGTCCCCACGGATGTCAGCCGTGTAGTTTAAACTTCCAAATCTGACCTGACGGCCAGGGGCGTAGCTTTCGATCTACTCCAGATGGCCAAGTGAATTGGCCCGCAGTGTGAAGCCGCCGAAGACGAAGATCTGTCCGGGGAGGAAGGTCTCACCCTGGACTGCATCGCTATTGACGATCGTAGGAGCCATTGAGCCTGATGGCGACGACACAGAGGAACTCTCAATGAAAGCACCAATGTCGGTGTCAAAACCGGCGGATCTCGGGTAGGGGGTCCTGAACTGTGCGTCTAGGCCGGATGGTAACAGGAGGCAAGGGACACGAAGTTTTACCCAGGTTTGGGCCCTCTCGATGGAGGTAAAACCCTACGTCCTGCTTGATTAATATTGATGATATGGGTAGTACAAGAGTAGATCTACCACGAGATCGGAGAGGCTAAACCCTAGAATCTAGCCTATGGTATGATTGTTGTCTATGTTGTCCTACAGACTAAA